>NC_083231.1:121615174-121670825 GCF_032191835.1 Heteronotia binoei
AAAGAAAGAAAGAAAGAAAGAAAGAAAGAAAGAAAGAAAGAAAGAAAGAAAGAAAGAAAGAAAATATATGATTCGGGGAAAAAACTTAGTACACTACTAAGAACACTGAGGGAGGGAGGATTAGTACACCACTCTGAACACTTTCCTATGCAGAAGGAAAGACTTAACCAGTCATTCTGGGAAGAAGAAGAAGAAGAAGAAGAAGAAGAAGAAGAAGAAGAAGAAGAAGAAGAAGAAGAAGAAGAAGAAGAAGAAGAAGAAGAAGAAGAAGAAGAAGAAGAAGAAGAAGAAGAAGAAGAAGAAGAAGAAGAAGAAGAAGTGCAGATTTATACCCCGCCCTTCTCTCTGAATCAGAGACTCAGAGCAGCTTACAATCTCCTATGTCTTCTCCCCTCATAACAAACACCCTGTGAGGTGGATGGGGCTGAGAGGGCTCTCACAGCAGCTGCTCTTTCAAGGACAGCCTCTGCCAAAGCTGTGGCTAACCCAAGGCCATTCCAGAAGCTGCAAGTGGAGGAGTGGGGAATCAAACCCGGTTTTCCCAGATAAGAGTCCATACACTTAACCACTACACCAAACAGGAAGGAAGGAAGGAAGGAAGGAAGGAAGGAAGGAAGGAAGGAAGGAAGGAAGGAAGGAAGGAAGGAAGGAAGGAAGGAAGGAAGGAAGGAAGGAAGGAAGGAAGGAAGGAAGGAAGGAAGGAAGGAAGGAATTCTTTCTCTAAAGTGAAGAAACCTATGCAGAAGCAAAACAAAAAGTACAAAGTTCTGAGAAGAGATGGACATGAGGCGAAGGTGAAAAGAAACATGGCTGACTTACCGGGCACTTCAGGCATCCTCCGGAGCTTCAAGTCGTCCACGTTGGTGGCCAGAATGAACCTGTTAGCCCCTGTAAGGATGGCCACTCCGGTCCCGTACTCCGTATGAAAGACCTTGGCCTCCACCACGTGGTTCTGCAGCACCTCCTGAGGGACACAAGGAGACTCATCAGAGAAGAACTAGTTTTTTGCTGCAGCTTTGTCATAACAAACCTGTGAGGTAGCACTTTGCCGTTCCAAAGAGCTAGAGGATTTCAGATAGTGGTTAAACGGGCCCCTTTGCCAGAAAAAGGCTGGTGAGAAATGTTTTAAATAAAACTGCATTTAAGCCTTTTGGCTGCCCCATCAACCAAAGAATGTTGTCTGGTGGCACTGGGGACAGAGCCTCTTAAGACTGCATTTGATTGATCTAGTTTATTAGAACATAAGAGCCCGGCTGGATCTGAACAATGGCACATCTAGTTTAGCATCCTGTCAGGGAATACAGGCAGAGGCCTTTCCCTGATAAGAACATCAGAAGAGCCCTCCTGGAGCAGACTCAAACAGAGGCCAAACAGTTCCTCTAGGGGGCCATCAACAGAACAGAGAGGCCAAGGACTTCTCCTGGTAAGAACATCAGACCAGTGGTCTACCTAGTCCACACAGTGGACAGCCTAGTCCATCTTTTCTCACACAGTGGACAGCCAGTTTCTCTGAAGGACCAACAGGGCAGAGAGGCTGAGGCCTTCCCCTGATAGAAACATAGGGAAAGCCCTGCTGGACCAGACCAGTGAGGGTCCGTCTAGCCCACCATCCTGCCTTGCATAGGGCCAACCAGTTCCTCTGGAGGGCCAACAACAGGGCAGAGAGGTCGAGGCCTTTCCCTCATAAGGACATCAGAAGAGCCCTGCTGGATCAGACCAGAGAGGGTCCCTCTAGTCCAGACTCCTGTCTCACACAGTGACCAACCAATTCCTCTGGAGGGCCAACAACAGGGCAGAGAGGCTGAGGCCTTCCCCAATAAGAACATCAGAAGAGCCTGCTGGATCAGACCAGTGAGGGTCCATCTAGTCCAGCCTCCTGCCTCACACAGTGGCCAACCAGTTCCTCTGGAGGGTCAAAAACAGGGCAGAGAGGCTGAGGCCTTCCCCTGAGAACAGCATCAGAAGAGCCCTGCTGGATCAGACCAGTGAGGGTCCATCTAGTCCAGCCTCCTGCCTCACACAGTGGCCAACCAGTCCTTCTGGAGGGCCAACAACAGGGCAGAGAGGCCGAGGCCTTCCCTGAGAAGAACATCAGAAGAGCCCTGCTGGATCAGACCAGTGGGGGTCCATTTAGTCCAGCCTCCTGTCTCACACAGTGGCCAGCCTGTTCCTCTGGAGGGCAACAACAGGGCAGAGAGGCCGAGGCCTTCCCTTGAGAAGAACATCAGACGGGCCCTGCTGGATCAGAACAGTGGTCCATCTAGTCCAGCATCCTGTCTCACACAGTGGCCAACCAGTTCCTCCAGAGAGACCAAGGCCTTCCCCTGAGAAGAACCTCAGAAGAGCCCTGCTGGGTCAGACCAGAGAGGGTCCATCAAGTCCAGCCTCCTGCCTCACACAGTGGCCAGCCAGTTCCTCTGGAGGGCCAACAACAGGGCAGGGAGGCCGAGGCCTTCCCCTGATGTTGCCTCCTGGCTCTGGGATTTAGAGGATTAGTGCCTCTGGATGTGGAGGTTCCTCTCAGACACCCTGGCTAGCATCCAGTGACAGGCTTATCCTTCATTAATCTCTCTAATCTCCCTTTAAAGCCGTTTCTTCCCTGCAGCCATCACTCCAGCATCTGGCAGCCAGTCCAGTTTATTTCTACGGCACCAAGCCAACAAAGGCCTAATAATTAAACCAAGTTAAACATCAAGTGGCAAAATTATCCACGGTTAAAACAGAATAGTAAAATGAATAAAAGCATAAATAAAATCAAGAGGCCTGTGCCTTTCTAACACAGAGACGAGCCCTGCAAAACTTAGCTACCTGCTTTGTGATAGTCTGATTGGCATCCGAGAGGAGACAGATTACCTGAGCAGACTCCGTTAGCCCTGGCTTAGCCTTAACCCAAGAGAGAATGTATTTCGCATGAGCTACACTATACCAAGGACATCTGAGAAACACATGTTCGATTGTTCCTATTTCTTGCAACTCACACTGGCAAAGTCTCTGAGCATATGGAGTCCAGGATTTCATCTGGCAGCCAATCCCACATTTGAAGTAGTAAGAACATAATAAGAACATAAGAGAAGCCATGTTGGATCAGGCAATGGCCCATCCAGTCCAACACTCTGTGTCGCATAAGAACATAAGAGAAGCCATGTTGGATCAGGCCACTGGCCCATTCAGTCCAACACTCTGTGTCGCATAAGAACATAAGAGAAGCCATGTTGGATCAGGCCACTGGCCCATCCAGTCCAACACTCTGTGTCACATAAGAACATAACAGAAGCCATGTTGGATCAGGCAATGGCCCATCCAGTCCAACACTCTGTGTCACATAAGAACATAAGAGAAGCCATGTTGGATCAGGCCAATGGCCCATCCAGTCCAACACTCTGTGTCACATAAGAACATAAGAGAAGCCATGTTGGATCAGGCCAGTGGCCCATCCAGTCCAACACTCTGTGTCGCATAAGAACATAAGAGAAGCCATGTTGTATCAGGCCAATGACCCATCCAGTCCAACACTCTGTGTCGCATAAGAACATAAGAGAAGCCATGTTGGATCAGGCCAATGGCCCATCCAGTCCAACACTCTGTGTCACATAAGAACATAAGGGAAGCCATGTTGGATCAGGCCAATGGCCCATCCAGTCCAACACTCTGTGTCTCATAAGAACATAAGAGAAGCCATGTTGGATCAGGCCAGTGGCCCATCCAGTCCAACACTTGTGTCACATAAGAACATGAGAGAAGCCATGTTGGATCAGGCCAGTGGCCCACCCAGTACAACACTCTGTGTCACATAAGAACATAAGAGAAGCCCTGTTGGATCAGGCCAGTGGCCCATCCAGTCCAACACTCTGTGTCACATAAGAACATAAGAGAAGCCCTGTTGGATCAGGCCAATGGCCCTTCCAGTCCAACACTCTGTGCCTCATAAGAACATAAGAGAAGCCCTGTTGGATCAGGCCAGTGGCCCATCCAGTCCAACACCCTGTATCGCATAAGAACATAAGAGAAGCCATGTTGGATCAGGCCAATGGCCCTTCCAGTCCAACACTCTGTGCCTCATAAGAACATAAGAGAAGCCATGTTGGATCAGGCCAGTGGCCCATCCAGTCCAACATTCTGTGTCACATAAGAACATGAGAGAAGCCCTGTTGGATCAGGCCAGTGGCCCATCCAGTCCAACACTCTGTGTCACATAAGAACATAACAGAAGCCATGTTGGATCAGGCCAATGGCCCATCCAGTCCAACATTCTGTGTCACATAAGAACATAAGAGAAGCCCTGTTGGATCAGGCCAGTGGCCCATCCAGTCCAACACTCTGTATCTCATAAGAACATAAGAGAAGCCATGTTGGATCAGGCCAATGGCCCTTCCAGTCCAACACTCTGTGTCACATAAGAACATAAGAGAAGCCATGTTGGATCAGGCCAATGGCCCATCCAGTCCATCACTCTGTGTCTCATAAGAACGTAAGAGAAGCCCTGTTGGATCAGGCCAGTGGCCCATCCAGTCCAACACTCTGTGTCACATAAGAACATAAGAGAAGCCCTATTGGATCAGGCCAATGGCCCTTCCAGTCCAACATTCTGTGTCACACAGTGGCCAAATACACACACACATACTGTGGCTAATAGCCACTGATGGACCTCTGCTCCATATATTTATCCAATCCCCTCTTGAAGCTGGCTATGCTTGTAGCCGCCGCCACCTCCTGTGGCAGTAAATTCCACATGTTAATCACCCTTTGAGTGAAGAAGTACTCATAAGAGAAGAAGTACCACTCTTTGTAGTAAAGCAGTATTTCCTTTTGCCTGTCCTGAACCTACCACCCATCAGCTTCATTGGATGCCGTCAGGTTCTAGTATTTTGGGAGAGGGAGAAGAAATTCTCTTTTTTCAACTCTCTCCACCCCATGCATCATTTCATTGACAGTCCTAATTCAGATTTTAAACCACCGTATTTGATGTGTGTGTTTTCATAATCATTGCTTTTATCCATACTGCAAACTGTCTTGAGTCCCACAACTAAAAAGCTGGCTCAGAAATGTTTTTTTGAATAAACAATGTACATCTGTTTTAAAACAATGCTGCAAAAGTGGCATGGAAAAAAAGCCCAACTTAGATTGCATTTGAACAAAAACATTTCAAAACAGCTGGGGTGAGAAATGGACAGCAGGAAAACCAGGGGGGAGGGGGGTTGAAAGAAGATGTTGGATTTATATCCCGCCCTCCACCCCGAAGAGTCTCAGAGCGGCTCACAATCTCCTTTCCCTTCCTCCCCACAACAGACACCCTGTGAGGTAGATGAAGATATTGGATTTATATCCCGCCCTTCACTCCGAAGAGTCTCAGAGCGGCTCACAATCTCCTTTACCTTGCTCCCCCACAACAGACACCCTGTGAGGTAGATGAAGATATTGGATTTATATCCCGCCCTCCACTCCGAAGAGTCTCAGAGCGCCTCACAATCTCCTTTCCCTTCCTCCCCCACAACAGACACCCTGTGAGGTAGATGAAGATATTGGATTTATATCCCGCCCTCCACTCCGAAGAGTCTCAGAGCGGCTCACAATCTCCTTTCCCTTCCTCCCCCACAACAGACATCCTGTGAGGTAGATGAAGATATTGGATTTATATCCCGCCCTCCACCCCGAAGAGTCTCAGAGCGGCTCACAATCTCCTTTCCCTTCCTCCCCCACAACAGACACCCTGTGAGGTAGATGAAGATATTGGATTTATATCCCGCCCTCTACTCCGAAGAGTCTCAGAGCGGCTCACAATCTCCTTTACCTTGCTCCCCCACAACAGACACCCTGTGAGGTAGATGAAGATATTGGATTTATATCCCGCCCTCCACTCCGAAGAGTCTCAGAGTGGCTCACAATCTCCTTTACCTCCTCCCCCCCACAACAGACACCCTGTGAGGTAGATGAAGATATTGGATTTATATCCCGCCCTCCACTCCGAAGAGTCTCAGAGCGGCTCACAATCTCCTTTACCTTCCTCCCCCACAACAGACACCCTGTGAGGTAGATGAAGATATTGGATTTATATCCCGCCCTCCACTCTGAAGAGTCTCAGAGCGGCTCACAATCTCCTTTACCTTCCTCCCCCACAACAGACACCCTGTGAGGTAGATGAAGATATTGGATTTATATCCCGCCCTCCACTCTGAAGAGTCTCAGAGTGGCTCACAATCTCCTTTCCCTTCCTCCCCCACAACAGACACCCTGTGAGGTAGATGAAGATATTGGATTTATATCCCGCCCTCCACTCCAAAGAGTCTCAGAGCGGCTCACAATCTCCTTTACCTTCCTCCCCCACAACACACACGCTGTGAGATAGATGAAGATATTGGATTTATATCCCGCCCTCCACTCCAAAGAGTCTCAGAGCGGCTCACAATCTCCTTTACCTTCCTCCCACACAACAGACACCCTGTGAGGTAGATGAAGATATTGGATTTATATCCCGCCCTCCACTCCAAAGAGTCTCAGAGCGGCTCACAATCTCCTTTCCCTTCCTCCCCCACAACAGACACCCTGTGAGGTAGATGAAGATATTGGATTTATATCCCGCCCTCCACTCCAAAGAGTCTCAGAGTGGCTCACAATCTCCTTTACCTTCCTCCCCCACAACACACACGCTGTGAGGTAGATGAAGATATTGGATTTATATCCTGCCCTCCACTCCGAAGAGTCTCAGAGCGGCTCACAATCTCCTTTACTTTCCTCCCCCACAACAGACACCCTGTGAGGTAGATGAAGATATTGGATTTATATCCCACCCTCCACTCCGAAGAGTCTCAGAGCGGCTCACAATCTCCTTTACCTTCCTCCCCCACAACAGACACCCTGTGAGGTAGATGAAGAAATTGGATTTATATCCCGCCCTCCACTCCAAAGAGTCTCAGAGCGGCTCACAATCTCCTTTACCTTCCTCCCCCACAACACACACGCTGTGAGGTAGATGAAAATATTGGATTTATATCCCGCCCTCCACTCCAAAGAGTCTCAGAGCAGCTCACAATCTCCTTTACCTTCCTCCCCCACAACAGACACTCTGTGAGGTAGATGAAGATATTGGATTTATATCCCACCCTCCACTCCGAAGAGTCTCAGAGCGGCTTACAATCTCCTTTACCTTCCTCCCCCACAACAGACACCCTGTGAGGTAGATGAAGATATTGGTTTTATATCCCGCCCTCCACTCCAAAGAGTCTCAGAGCGGCTCACAATTTCCTTTTCCTTCCTCCCCCCCCACAACAGACACCCTGTGAGGTAGATGAAGATATTGGATTTATATCCCGCCCTCCACTCCGAAGAGTCTCAGAGCAGCTCGCAATCTCCTTCTCCTTCCTCCCCCACAACAGAGGGGAGGTGGGTGGGGCTGAGAGAGCTCTCCCAGCAGCTGCCCTTTCAAGGACAACCTCTGCCAGAGCTATGGGTGACCCAAAGCCATGCCAGCAGGTGCAAGTGGAGGAGTGGGGAATCAAGCCCGGTTCTCCCAGAGAAGAGTCCACACACTTAACCACTACACCAAACTGGCTCTCAGGGGGGTTGAAAGAAGGGGGTTGAAAGAAGATGTTGAAAAGATCCCCCAACAAAGTCCCCGTAAGTTTCACTAATCTTCAGCCTTGACTGCACATTCTCACTCGAGAAGCCATGAGGACTAGAAGCTTGCATTGGCTTTTGAACAAAAGCAGACACACCACTGAAACAGCAGCTCTGCAAAACAGACTGCGCTACCTTTAATTTACCCCAAAGCAAAAAGTCATCAAGCTGGGTCTCTGTCATGCTCAACACGCGCGCGCCACTCACGTTGCCCATTCGGAAGCACCGCTTGAACTCGCAGAAGATGCTGTAGACGAGAACCGAGCCATCTTCCTGAATGCAGAGGAGGTCTTCGCTCGCCGTCCAGCCCAGGTGCACCGCTGGAGAGTTCTTCCACTGGGAGCAACAGGGAGAGAACATCACATTGGCCACGGCGCTGCAAGTCTGGTTTCAACAGGCAGTGCCTTGAGCAGGTCAATGCCCAAGACATTTTCCAGGCCCAAACTCTGGCCTACTGAAGTAGGGGATGTGGAAGACCTGTATCTGAGGCCCTGGAGTGGGTCTGTAGCTCTGTGGTAGAGCATCTGTTCGACATGCAGAAGGTCCCAGGTTCAATCCCCGGCTTCTCCAGTTGAAAGGACCAGGCAGGAGGTGATGGGAAAGACCTCAGCCTGAGACCCTGGAGACTAACGGAGAAGGGCTGTGGCTCAGTGGCAGAGCATCTGCTTAGCATGCAGAAGGTCCCAGGTTCAATCCCCGGCATCTTCAGTTAGAAAGACCAGGCAGGAGGTGATGGGAAAGACCTTGACCTGAGACCCTGGCTCAGTGGTAAAGCCTCTGCTTGGCAAGCAGAAGGTCTCAGGTTCAATCCCTGGCATCTCCAGTTCAAAGGACCAGGCAGGAGGTGATGGGAAAGACCTCTGCCTGAGACCCTGGAGACTAATGGAGAAGGGCTGTGGCTCAGTGGCAGAGCATCTGCTTGACATGCAGAAGGTCCCAGGTTCAATTCCCGTCATCTCCAGTTAAAACGATCTGGTCTTAGGTGACAGGAAAGACCTCCGCCTGAGACCCCGGAGAGTTGCAGCCAGTCTGAGTAGACAGTTCTGACCTTGATGGACCAGGGGTCTCATTCAGTAGAAGGCAGCTTCATGTCATGACCTGCTTAGCAAAACTTGGGAGTTTACCAATCACTGCTTTTGGGAATGGCCTCTACTTTTCTTAAGCACATCTGAATATTATCAGATTCTCTCTCGCCCTGTTCTTCCTGCACCTCGTCGTCTATAGCCAAGAGGCAGATGGGGGAATAGTGGCTGGCTGGTTTGCTAGACTTGTATTTATATGTCATACTGTCAACTCCACACAGGAATGCGAATACATCCACAGTATTCCAATGTATTTCTCTTTTAAAACAGTGTATCAGAATAATGTTTTTTGTATTGACATGCTCAAATAAGGGATATGGGCTGCTTATCTCATGACATATACTAACCCGCCTTCCACTATATTTTAATGTACCCTTTTTTTCTAATGGCTAACTAATATGTATTTCTCTTTTAGAACAGTGTATCAGAATATTGCGGCGGATGGGGGGGTTGTATTGGCATTCTCTAATAAGGGATATTGGCTGTTTATCTTATTACATATACTAACCCGTCCTCCACTGTATTTTGATGTATTCCTTTTTTTCTAATGGCAAACTATAATGATGTTATAACCTCTTGAGTAACTATGCCCTCTGTTTAAACCCAAAAGTAACAAAGCCAGAACGTTACCCAGATTTATGGCACTTCACACCTACGACATCCCGCCCTGAGCCATTCGTGGGAAGGGCGGGATATAAATCCCAAATAAATAAATAAATAAATAAATAAATAAATAAATAAATAAATAAATACGACATCAATCTCCTTTTTTATCACCCTCCACTGTTGCTTCAGCCCAGTTAACAACACTAACTAACATGGAATTAGACGTGAGCAAACAGATCTGGAAAGGGTCCTGCTTGGAGATAATGAAAAATTAATATCGAAAGTATATAAATTATTATTGAAATGGCCTACAGAAGAAGGAGTAGTAAAGTCTCAAATGGTCAAGCGGGCAATCAACGTGAATAGAGAAATACAAATGGATACGTGGGAGCACCTTTGGAAGAACTCGATGAAGATTTCAACCTGTCAGAGTATTAAAGAGAACTGTTTCAAGATGATGTATACGTGGTATATGACTCCGAAAAAGCTGGCTAGGATGAGTAAGAAGATGTCGGAGAGATGTTGGAAATGTAGAAAACACGAAGGTTCTTTTTTTCACATGTGGTGGACTTGTGAAAAAGCGAAAGAGTATTGGAAGATGATACAACAAGAAATCTCCAAAATTTTGGGTTATGACTTCAAGAAAACTGCAGAGACTTTTTTGCTTGGATTACAATTAGAAAAATTTTCAAAGGAAGACAGGACTTTAATTTGGTACTTGCTCTCAGCTGCTAGGACATTGTATGCGCAGCTGTGGAAACAGGGAAAAATACCAGAGAAATGGGACTGGATTGTGAAAGTTTTATTGTGGAGTGAGATGGACAAATTAACTAAAACTTTAAAAGACTATGATCTAGATATATTCAAAAAGGAGTGGAAGAAATTTAAAAGATATATGGAGAAAGAATGGAATATAAAAAGTCATTGGACAATTTTTTAGTAGTAATGAGAGAAGAAAAATTTGAACTTTGATTGGTTAGTGGTACCTTTATAATTGAACTTAAATTTATAACTTCGGGGAAGTCAAATATTGGAGGGAGGGGGGGTTGAAATACCATATGGGTTAGTATAGAAAAGAGACAATTAACTACTGTAGCCATATGTTATTAATAAATTGTTAAAACACAACACTAACTAACAAACACAGAACCCAATTTATGATTCATTTAATCTGCTAAAAACATTCCCATGATTCTACATACCAACTCACTGCCCACTGCTTGCCATTCCATTTTTGTCTGATGACGTCTGCTTAGAGCATACAAAAGCGTCCACTCTGAATAAAACTTAGTTGGTCTTAAAGGTGCCACTCGTCTACTGCTTTGTTCTTTTGGATCTAATTTGCCATACTATGTGAACTCGCAAAGTATGAACCCCAGAGGGCACTGAGGTCAGCAAGTAAAAACAAAATGACCATCCCTGGGCCGAGAGAGGCCAAACTCCAAAACACCAGAGTACGAGCCTTTTCAGTTGCGGCACCTGCACTGTGGAACCAGCTCCCGGAGGAGGTGCGGGCCCTGCGGAACCTCGACCAGTTCCGCAGGGCCTGCAAGACTGCCCTTTTTAGACACGCCTATAATGATACGGACTGCTGAGTTGCAATGAACGAAGAACCGCCATCTCTAACACCATTTAAACTGGCAGATTCAGCGCCAGAACAGCTATTACTGCCATATATATATATAATGTAATGTAAAATTAAGTATTTTAACTGAATTAACGGGTTTTTATATGTGTAATTTTAATTGCTAATCTAATGTTTTACTATTTATGTTAATATATTACTGTTAGCCGCCCTGAGCCGCTTTGCGGGGAGGGCGGGGTAGAAATAAAATTTATTATTATTATTATTATTATAAAGGGACCGCTGTTGTAAAGTAGACGAGTGCTTTTTCTGTAAACGGCTATTGGCATTGCAAATGGCTCAGAGGCTGTAAAGGTTTGTCGTCTTCGGAATGATTTGTCATCTGAAATAACTGAAAAAGGTTGCTTTAGTCTTGAGTTTGGGTAATCAAAGATCGACTGTCCAAAGTATAGCTGCATATGACTGTTTTTGGTTTTTTTCTGTGTCTGTCTATCTATTTCGTGGCCCCGTGGCGCAGAGTGGTAAAGCAGCAGTACTGTGATCTGAACTCTCTGCTCACGAGCTGAGTTCTATCCCAACAAAAGCTGGTTCAGGTAGCTGGCCCAAGGTTGACTCAGCCTTCCATCCTTCCGTGGTCGGTAAAATGAGTCCCCAGCTTGCTGGGGGGGAAAGCGTAGAGGACTGGGGAAGGCAATGGCAAACCATCCCGTAAAAAGTCTGCCCGTGAAAACGTTATAAAGGTAAAATGAGACTCCAGCTTGCTGGGGGGGGGAAGTGTCGAGGACTGGGGAAGGCGAGGGCAATCCACCCCATAAAAAGTCTGCCGTGAAAACGTTGTGATGCGACGTCACCCCAGAGTCGGAAACGACTGGGGCTTGCGCAGGGGACCTTTCCTTTTCCTTATCTATTTTATAATCTGATATATCGCAATAAAGGTTTACAAAAAATAAAAATACTTATTTAAAAAAAAAGAAAAGTGCTTTTTTTTTTCTTTTAAAAAATGAAATGCTTTATTCTTGAGTTTGGTAATCAAGGATCGACTGTCCAAAGTCCAAAGGAAACTACTTTTATTTAACCCGAGCGGTGGCATTCTAGAATTCAAATCCAGGATTCTTTTATTGTAGGGTGGGCACAGAGGGGTAAAGAGAAGGGGGATACCATACCGGGCCTGTGCCCATTCAGGCATGTAACGCCAGCTTGACATGACGTCTGAATGCAACCTTGACCACTATGAATGTGAAATGAAGATATTCATCCTTGCAGGGAGGCCCATGTCAATTCACAGAATCCTAGAGTTGGAAGGGATCTCCAGGGCCATCTAGTCCAACCCCCTGCATAATGCAGGAAACTCACAAATACCTCTCCCTAAATTCACAGGAACTCACAAATACCTCTCCCTAAATTCACAGGAACTCACAAATACCTCCCCCTAAATTCATAGGAACTCACAAATACCTCTCCCTAAATTCACAGGAACTCACAATACCTCTCCCTAAATTCACAGGAACTCACAAATACCTCCCCCTAAATTCTCAGGAACTCACAAATACCTCTACCTAAATTCACAGGAACTCACAAATACCTCTCCCTAAATTCACAGGATCTTCAGCGCTGTCTGATGGCCCTCTAGCCTCTGTTGAAAAACCTCCCAAGGAAGGAGAGCCCACCACCTCCCAAGGAGGAAGCCTGTTCCACTGAGGAATCACTCTAACGGTCAGGAAGTTCTTCCTAATATAATCCTAGAGTTGGAAGGAACCTCCAGGGCCATCTAGTCCAACCCCCTGCACAATGCAGGAAACTCACATATACCTCCCTCTAAATTCATGGGATCTTCATTGCTGTCAGATGGCCCTCTAGCCTCTGTTTCAAAACCTCCAAGGAAGGAGAGCCCACCATCTCCCGAGGGGGAAGCCTGTTCCACTGAGGAACTGCTCTAACGGTCAGGAAGTTCTTCCTAATGTTGAGCCGGAAACTCTTCTGATTTAATTGCAACCCACTGGTTCTGGCCCGACCTTTCGGGGCCACAGAAAACAATTCCACACTATCCTCTATATCAGGGGTGGCCAACGGTAGCTCTCCAGATTTTTTTTCCCTACAACTCCCATCAGCCCCAGCCACTGGCCATGCTGGCTGGGGCTGATGGGAGTTGTAAGCAAAAAACATCTGGAGAGCTACCGTTGGCCACCTCTGCTCTATAGGACAGCCCTCCAAGTACTTGAAGATGGTGATCCTATCACCTCTCAGCCGCCTCCTCTCCAGGCTAAACATGCCCAGCTCCTTCAACCTTTCCTCATAGGACTTGGTCTCCAGACCCCTCACCATCTTCGTCACCCTCCTCTGGACCCGTTCCAGCTTGTCTATATCCTTAAAATGTGGCGCCCAAAACTGAACACAATTGCAATGGGTCCGGAGGGAGAGGGGCTTCCCACACCATTAGGGTCGCCAACTTTGGAACATTTTGTGGGTGGAGCCTACAGAGGGTGAGTTTTCAGGAAGGGAGGGACCTCAGGAGGGCCTAAAGCCATACAGCCCACCCTGCAAAGCAGCTATATTCTGCAGAGGAGCTGATCGTGGTTGTCGGGGGATTCACTGTAATTCCAAGAGAGCCGGAAACAGAAAGAGCAATTAACATGTGTTGATCCAAGTTGTCGAATGTTATACTGAGTCCCCAAGATAAGACACTGAGAGAAAAAGGCTGACGAAGGTCTGAAACCGTGAGGAACCCCGGGCTGCGGTCCCTTACTCTCTCGGAGACAAGCTGTGCTGGAGATTTGAGGACTCCACCCAAGTTGCTGAACATAAGGGAGAACAGCAAGAAGGCAAGTGCCTCTGAGGAGCTGTACCTTATTATCTTCACACAGCAGACAGTGTGGGGGAGTGAAAAGAACTCTTTTTCCAGCTGCATTTGTATTATAAAGAGGCCCCGTGGCGCAGAGTGTTAAAGCTGCAGTACTGCAGTCCAAGCTCTGCTCACAACCTGAGTTCGATCCCCGGCAGAAGCTGGGTTCAGGTAGCTGGCTCGAGGTTGTCTCAGCCTTCCATCCTTCCGAGGTCGGTAAAATGAGTGCCCAGCTTGCTGTGGGGAAAGTGTAGAGGACTGGGGAAGGCAATGGCAAACCACCCCGTAAAAGGTCTGCCGTGGAAACGTTGCGAAAGCAATGTCACACCAGAGTCGGAAACGACTGGTGCTCGCACAGGGGACCTTTCCTTTCCTTGTATTATAAGCATTTGTGAATTTAGTATCAGGAGTGGTTCATAAGTTACTAACGATGACTATTGCTAGGAATGTATTTTGATAAATGTAGGTTGCGTATACACTATATTGTGTAAAGTGTTATTGTTATACTGGTGTTTTTTTGACTTTAAGATTCTGCAAAGGAGCTGATCGTGGTTGTCGGGGGATTCCCCGTAATTCCAAGAGATCTCCAGGCCCCACCTGGAGGTTGGGAAACCTACTCACCAGAGTGTTGGCTAAGCGGACCCCTGAAGCAGAATAGATGTGCAGCTCCGGCCGGGAACTGGGCGATTTCTCTTTCTTGGGTTTCAGCAAAGCTAAAACGGAAAAAAAGAGGTGATAATCAACCGTATCCCTGCATTCTTATTAAAAAAATCGATGAATTGTAGTTTCCATTAAAGTTTGCATAATGTCTGGACCAAGCTCACCCAGACAGCTTCTACAGCAGAGTGTGGATTTGAACCTGGGTTTTTTAGATCCTAGTCTGATTCCCTAACCTCTACACCACACGGGCTCTCTCTTTTGGTGTGGGGGGCAGAAGGATGGAGGGGTGACTGGGGGAGGAAGCACAATCCTCTCCAGGGCTGCAGTTCCTGGTTGGGAAATACCTGGAGATTTGAGGGCTAGATCCTGAGGAGGGCGCGGTTTGGGGAGGGGAGGGACTTCAGTGGGGTCGAATGCCACAGAGTCCACCCTCCAAAGCAGCCATTTTCTCCAGGGAAACTGATCTTTGTCACCTGGAGATCAGTTGTAATTAGAACTTAAGAACAGCCCTGCTGGGTCAGACCAGGGAGGGTCCATCTAGTCCAGCATCCTCCTGACTCAGACAGGGGCCAGCCAGTTCCTCCGTAGGGCCAACAACAGGGCAGAGAGGCCAAGGCCTTCCCCAGAGAAGAACAACAGAAGAGCCCTGCTGGGTCAGACCAGGGAGGGTCTATCTAGTCCAGCCTCCTGTCACACTCAGTGGCCAGCCAGTTCCTCTTTAGGGCCAACAACAGAGCAGAGAGTCCAAGCCCTTTCCCAGAGAAGAACAACAGAAGAGCCCTGCTGGGTCAGACCAGGGAGGGTCCATCTAGTCCAGCCTCCTGCCTCACACAGTGGCCAACCAGCTCCTCTGGAGGGCCAACAACAGGGCAGAGAGTCCAAGGCCTTTCCCTAAGAACTTCAGAAGAGCCCTGCTGGATCAGACCACAGAGGGGCCATCTAGTCCAGCCTCTTGTCTCACACAGTGGCCAGCCAGTTCCTCTGGAGGGCCAACAACAGGGCAGAGAGGCCAAGGCCTTCCCCAGAGAAGAACATCAGAAGAGCCCTGCTGGATCAGACCAGGGAGGGTCCCTCTAGTCCAGCCTCCTGCCTCACACAGTGGCCAACCAGCTCCTCTGGAGGGCCAACAACAGGGCAGAGAGGCCAAGGCCTTCCCCAGAGAAGAACAACAGAAGAGCCCTGCTGGGTCAGACCAGGGAGGGTCCATCTAGTCCAGCCTCCTGTCACACTCAGTGGCCAGCCAGTTCCTCTTTAGGGCCAACAACAGAGCAGAGAGTCCAAGGCCTTTCCCTAAGAACTTCAGAAGAGCCCTGCTGGATCAGACCACAGAGGGGCCATCTAGTCCAGCCTCTTGTCTCACACAGTGGCCAGCCAGTTCCTCTGGAGGGCCAACAACAGGGCAGAGAGGCCAAGGCCTTCCCCAGAGAAGAACATCAGAAGAGCCCTGCTGGATCAGACCACAGAGGGGCCATCTAGTCCAGCCTCCTGTCTCACACAGTGGCCAAGCAGTTCCTCTGGAGGGCCAACAACAGGGCAGAGAGGCTAAGACCGTCCCCTGAGAAGAACATGAGAAGACCCCTGCTGGATCAGACCAGGGAGGGTGCCTCTAGTCCAGCCTCCTGCCTCACACAGTGGCCAACCA
Source organism: Heteronotia binoei (assembly GCF_032191835.1). NCBI lineage: Eukaryota > Metazoa > Chordata > Lepidosauria > Squamata > Gekkonidae > Heteronotia > Heteronotia binoei. The sequence goes on from NC_083231.1 coordinate 121,631,200, forward strand.
GCTCCTCTGGAGGGCCAACAACAGGGCAGAGAGGCTGAGGCCTTCCCCTGAGAGGAACATCAGAAGAGCCCTGCTGGATCAGACCAGGGAGGTCCATCTAGTCCAGTCTCCTGTCTCACACAGTGGCCGGCCAGTTCCTCTGGAGGGCCAACAACAGGGCAGGGGGGCCTTTGCCTGATGTCACCTTCTGGTTCTGGGATTCAGAAGTGCCTTTGAGCTTGGCTGTTCCCCTCAGTCACCAAGGCTAGTAGCCATTGATCGACCTCTCCACCACCCGCCCCCATGTTTCTTTCTGAAAGGGAGCAAGTTTCTAGACCTCAAGGTTGTTAAAGTTCTGTTTAATCCCCTTTGAAAGCTGTTTACTCCTGCGGCCATCACAACATCCTGTGGCATGAATTTCACAGTGTAGTCACTCTCTATGTAAAGTAGTATTTCTTTTTGTCTTTCCTGAACCTCCTGCCCATCAGCTTCCTTAGATGCCCTCCAGTTCTAGTATCTTGGGAGAGGGGGAGAGGGGGGGGAGCTTCTCTAGATCCAGAAAAAGATCCCCACCCACTACCAGGAGGCTGACAAGCTGAATCCTCTCAGATGCCAGGCCTACGAGGCAAAACCCTTCAGAAGAAGAAAAGAGGCTGAGATTTCTCTTTCTCTGTTCGAATAGACCTGCCAACTCAGTCGTACCAATGGGTCCCCCGTAAGGGGCGGCGGCTATCAAACACTCCCGCAGGCCTTCCTCTCTCACGTCCCACGCCATGGAGTAGAGATCCAGTTTCCTGCAGGGAAAACAAAAGAGAGGGAAGAAGTTAATGGACCTCAAGTCGGCTATAAGCAGAACGGTTGGAATCCTGAGGGAAAACAGAATCGTGGCAGACTAAGACGTTGGGCAAACGTTGCAGAACCCGCCCCCATGTTCCTTTCTGAAAGGGAACAAGTTTCTAGACCTCAAGGTTTTTAAAGTTCTTTAAAATGTTCATTAGTTGCCTTTTTGCCTTCTAGATTCATGTTGTTTTGAAGCAATCTAGCACTTTAACCACAATACCACACAGGCTCTTGTTAAGATTGGAAGAGTAGCGAACTTCACGATAGAGTGGGGATTTTAATCAGGGCCTCCTTAGTCTTAGACGGACACTCTAGCCATTACACCAAACACAGGGTTGCCAACCTCCAGGTGGGTTAATATAAGCACCAACAAAAACTGTGGAAAACTAATGAAAAATTATTAAAGATAAATGTATAATTCTAAGTTACTTATTCATGTAATACATAATATTTCGCAAGATGCAAAACATCACAATGTCAACATTTCAAAAGTCCAATGTGCGGAAAGGAAGATGTAAAAGTTATTTCCCATTCAACATGTCAATTTCTGACTTAATACACCTGTAGACGACCTTGTTCTTTAGGGTTTGTAGAATCTTTCGGGCTCAAGTGCCGTGTTCTACTGAAGAAAGTTTTCTCCAGTAGAACACGGCACTTGAGCCCAAAAGATTCTACAAACCCTAATGATGTTGCCAGCCGTGAAAACCTGAAATCTTTGACCTTGTTCTTTTCAACTTTTTGGACTGCTGACTGCATATATTGAGATAGATCCAAACAGGCAGCCATGTTGGTCTGAAGCAGCTGAACAAAGCAGGAGTCAATTAGCACCTTTAAGACCAACCCATTTTTATATAGAATGTAAGCTTTCATGTGCTCTTAAGCATGCTTCATCAGACGAGGAATCCGGCACAGTGAGCAAAGCCATACAGAGCTGAGCAGAGCCATACAGAGCTGGTAGGCAGTGGCCCAGACTGCAGCATGGTACAGATTTAAGAACCAATGACAGTGAAGTAAAATTATCTGGTAGGAAGTGGTTTAGAACGTAAAAGGGTACAATGACAGAAGAGTCAAATGAACAAATGGAGCAAACCTTTGATCTGAGTAGCATGAGCATGCGAAAGCAACAAAAAACCAGTATGCAGTAAAATTAACAAATTGAGCAAACCTTTGATCTGAGTAGCATGAGCAGGCGAAAGCAACAAAACAGCAGTATGCCAAAATGTGAGACTGTCTGTCAATGGGAGATGGGTTCAATATATGTAATGGGATAAGCAACCAAAGTCCCTGTTTAATAAAAATAATTTTTAATTTGCATCCCGCCCTCCCCGCCGAAGTTTGAGCGTGTCAATACAGCTAAAAGAGAAATACGTTGGATAGCGATGTTCTCGTCCACCTAATTTACGTTTTAACATGTAAACATCATTCTAGCTTGCCATAGGAAAAAGGAATACAATAAAATATAGTGAAAATGGGTAAAGCATATGTAATGAGATATACTGCCAATATCCCTATTTGGAGTATGTCAATACAAATAATTATACTGATACACTGGGGAGGGATGGTGGCTCAGTGGTAGAGCATCTGCTTGATAAACAGAAGGTTCCAGGTTCAATCCCTGGCATCTCCCATAAAAAAAAGGGTCCAAACAAGCAGGCATGAAAAACCTCAGCTTGAGACCCGGGAGAGCTGCTGCCAGTCTGAGTAGACAATAGTGACTTTGATGGACCCAGGGTCTGATTCAGTAGAAGGCAGCTTCATATGTATGGGAAAGATGGTGGCTCAGTGGTAGAGCATCTGCTTGGGAAGCAGGAGGTCCCAGGTTCAATCCCCAGTATCTCCAACTAAAAAGGGTCCAGGCAAATAGGCATGAAAAACCTCAGCTTGAGACCCTGGAGAGCTGCTGCCAGTCCGAGTAGACAATACTGACTTTGATGGACCCAGGGTCTGATTCAGTAGAAGGCAGCTTCATATGTTCATATGTACACAACTCTAAAAGAGAAACACCTTGGAATACTGTGGATGTATAGCTATACTCACTACGAGTGGGTTTAGCATCTGTCATGAGATAAAAAAAAACCCCACAGTATCCCTGTTATTGAGAGACGTTGATCTATTTCACAACTATTTCACCAGGATTCCTTGGAATGAACCGGCCAATGGTTGCTATAAAGACTGGATTTGATTCTTCCCTATTTTGCTAAGGACTAACTGTATGGTCTGTCTATCATGAACTAATATATGCTTTTGCAATTGTTGCATTGTCTGCTGAGTCTGTTGGTTGCACGGAGGCTGGTTTCCAGGGAAAACCTTGTACTTTGGATTTCTCTGCCCACCTGGGGATTGGCAACCCTGATTGCATCTCAGGCAGGAGGGCCCAGGGGTGGGGGGTGGGGGTGGGGCAGATGCAATGCAACCCTACTCACGGACCGGTAGTAGGCCTCCTCCCCGAGGGGGTTCCAGTCGGCCGTGTAGCAGTGCATGGCCGGGCAACTCAGAGGGGGCAGCTCCGCTCCTGCAGCCGCGGTGCCCAGCCGGCTCTGGCCTGGCACTTCCGCCCTCACCGCCCCTCCCAGGCAAGCGGGCGGGACGAAGCCGAGGGAACGCCGCTCGCTGCTGCCCCCTGGAGGGGAAATCGAAAGCCGCCAGCCTCGATTCCAGGCAAATTCCAGGCAAGCGGAAAAGGCAGGCAGGAAAGGTATAATGGGAAATTGGTCTTGGGTATCTGGGGCTCGGGGGGGGGGGGGGGGGGGGGAGATGTCTGTTTTTTGAGGTAGAGGCACCAAATTTTCAGCAGAGCATCCGGTGCCTCTCCTCAAAACACTCCCCAAGTTTCAATAGGATTGGACTGGGAGGTCCAATTCTATGAGCCCCCAAAGAAGGTGTTCCTATCCTTCCATCTTTCCAAATGGAGGGAAGTGGTCACTTTCAACGTGGTGGAGAGAACTCCCTTCGGAGTTCACTTGTGCTTGCCACAAGGTAGATGAAGATATTGGATTTATATCCCGCCCTCCACTCCAAAGAGTCTCAGAGCGGCTCACAATCTCCTTTATCTTCCTCCCCCACAACAGACACCCTGTAAGGTAGGTGGGGCTGAGAGAGCTCTCCCAGAAGCTGCCCTTTCAAAGACAACTCCTGCGAGAGCTCTGGCTGACCCAAGGCAATTCCTGCAGCTGCAAGTGGAGGAGTGGGGAATCAAAGCCGGTTCTCCCAGATAAGAGTCTGCACACTTAACCACTACACCAAAAGGGGAGAGATTCTCCAGTGATTTCCTTTATTTCTTTTAATATGAGAACCCCAAAATTATTAATTTCAGGGCAGGACCACCGCAACCCTAGTGTTTACAATTCCATCGCTCTCCTTACACATGTATGTAAAAACCATACATTAGTGCTTTTTAGTGCATACTCATTAGAGGTACAAGGACTCCTTGAAGAAATCCCTTGGCACCTGTCGCATCAACCATCGCCAGTGGTCTGACCTAGCCTCAGATCGCAAAGCACGGAGGCACACCATCCACCAGGCTGTCTCTTCCTTTGAGAACGCACGCATAGCTGGTCTTGAGGACAAAAGGAGATTGAGGAAGAATCGCACCGCTACAGCACCAACCCCAAATCAGACTTTTCCCTGCAGCCACTGTGGCCGGACCTGCCTGTCCCGCATTGGTCTTGTCAGCCACCAGCGAGCCTGCAGCAGACGTGGACTACTGCACCCTTCTTAAATCTTCGTTCGCGAAGTCAAGCCGAGAGAGAGAGTGCTTTTTGGTCCAAGATGCTTTGACCCTGCTAGCAATAAAATATTCCAAACCCCTGTTCCAAGCCAAAGTGTCAAGGTTTTGTTCCCCAACATCAGGCTATGAATGACCGTAAATCTTACATGACCGCAGATAAACCATACAAAGAACTGCCTGGAGGCCTTATCTGTAGTACCGGTCATCTGAAGGTTTGTGGGAATTTTGGCTTGCACCTATGTGTCTTCTTATAAATAAACCAGATGTGATTAATTAGTATGCTTACTCTAAGCAATTTCAGCATGTTGGGACATCCAAAGACATTTTGGAAAATATAAAGGCTTGCAGGAGTTAGACGCATACAGCTTCCTTTGAAAGACCATTAATTTTCAGTCTTTTTATGACACCCAGAGGTATAAGGCGAAGGGTTCCTGTCAAAGAGAGTTTTGCCCCTGTAAGCAGATGTCTTATGCAGGTCTCATTTGGGGCAGGCGTTCGTAGGATCAGGGCTCCAGAACCTCTCAATTTTATTGTGCTCTTTCTTTCTTACTCCCATCCCTTCAAATACTTGCTTCTGGGCTCCATTGTTCAAACCCCCTGTGAGAATTTTGCTGAACTCTTAAGATTGGACAAACTTTCTAATACTTTGCTCCTAGGGTTGCCAATCCCCAGGTGGGGGCAGGGGATCCCCCGGTTTGGAGGCCCTCCCCCGCTTCAGGGTCGTCAGAAAGCGGGGGGGGGGGGGAGGGGAGGGAAATGTCTGCTGGGAACTCTGTTATTCCCTATGGAGATTTATTCCCAAAGAAAATCATGGAGAATTGATCCGCGGGTATCTGGGGCTCTGGGGGGGGGCTATTTTTTGGGGTAGAGGCACCAAATTTTCAGTATAGCATCTAGTGCCTCTCCCCAAAATACCCCCCAAGTTTCAAAAAGATTGGACCAGGGGGTCCAATTCTATGAGCCCCAAAAGAAGGTGCCCCTATCCTTCATTATTTCCTATGGAAGGAAGGAATTGAAAAGGTGTCCCTTTAAATGTGATGGCCAGAACTCCCTTTGGAGCTCAATGATGCTTGTCACAGCCTTGATCTTGGCTCCACCACTAGTGTCTCCTGGCTCCACCCCCAAAGTCTCCTGGCTGCACCCCCAAAGTCCCCAGATATTTCCTGAATTGGACTTGGCAACCCTATTTGCTCCACAAAAAAAATGGGGAAATAACCAAACCATAGAAAGTAGACGGATGGAAATCTTCACCCTACCACTGTGGCCACGGGGGAGAAAGTCATTTTAAAAGTATAATGGGAGCAGCGTTTCCTCTACGCTGAGTTCATGTGAGCTAGCTCACAGATTTTTTAGCCTCTAGCTCACACGTTTCTGTCTTCGCTCAGGAAGGACGGCCCCAGAGCCGAATAATTTATGCAGAAGCCCACAACTTTAATGCCAGTAGCTCACAAAGTAGAATTTTCGCTCGCAAGACTTTGTAGCTTAGAGGGAACATTGGATGGGAATAAGGTTTTATGATGACCATTATAATTCAAGAAGCATTTTAAGGTAGATGCTGCGCTGATATAATTTAGTAGCCCTTTCCGGCGATGTCAGGGGTGTGTGGCATATGCAGAGGAGTTGTGCTCATGAGCTCTGGCGCCTCTTGCTCTAGGAAATTACCCCTGGTTATTTACAGCTGTCACGACATGTCTCGTTAACCTGTCCTGATGAGGGCCAGTTTCTAACAGTATACTGTCATCTTCTTGTTTGATCTAAAGAAACCCCTTCTAAAAGTCGTTCCTGCCTTGGAGAAATCTTATTCAACGCTGTGTATATATCACACACACACTTCTGCAGGTAACACTTCTTCAGATAACACACCAAAGTTTATGCCTTGAATAAAACTTTGTCGGTCTTCATGGTGCTTCATTTTGTAGCATCCGAGAACTCTCTTCCAAACAACCCCCCCGTTTCAAAAGGATTGGACCAGGGGGACCGATTCTAGGAGCCCCCAGAGAAGATGCCCCTATCCTTCATGAGTTCCAATGGAGGGAAGGCCTTGAAAAGGCGTGCGGTCCCTTGAAATGTGACGGCCGGAGCTCCCTTTGGAGTTCAATTGTACTTGACACACCCTTGCTCCTGGCTCCACCCCCAGTGTCTCCTGGCTCCGCCCCCGAAGTCCCCAGATACTTCTCGACTTGGATTTGGCAACTCTAATCCATCCCCACCTTCCGCAGCCCATTCCACGCGGCTTCCTCCGCCTCCCTCCTCTCAGCCTGCTGCTGCATTGCACTGTGCCCTGCTTAGCTACCCCAGCTGCTGCTGCTTTGTTGGCTTAGCCATGGCAAAAAAGGAGGGGGGAGCAGGCTGTGCCCCGGAGGGCCCCCGGAAGTCAGGGGCAGGGCCAGTCTGAGAGCTGGTAGCAGAGACTTGAGCATGTACGGGTTGATCCGTGATTGAATTCTTTGCACTGCGGCGCCAGTTAAAACAGCATCGAGAGAAGGCTGACGAAGGGCGAAACCAACGAAACCGGAGGAAATCCAGGAAATACGGTCTTTTGAACTCGTTGCGAGAAGTTGTGCAGAACGACGCCCCTGTCTCCACCCGGATTGTGAACTGCAAGAAGCGGCTGAAGACGGTGCCTCTGAGGTGTGACTTTAGAAAACAGTCGGGGAGACCATCGTGTGGGTGTTCGTTCTTTTATTTTGCTGTATGGACTTCTTATAAACTGTGCACTAAATGTTTGTTTACACACTTTTTGTGTGAGAGGGATAATTCAACCGGTGAGGTTCTGAAGGATATGTTGTGCTTAATACACCGGTACCTGTGTATTACCCCAGGAGAAAAGGGCTGCTTTGGAGGGCGGACTCGATATTGCACCATGCTGAGGCCCCTCCCCTCCTCAAACCCCGCCCTCTCCCGGCCCCACCCCCAAAGTCTCCAGTTATTTTCTTACATGGACCTGGCAACCCTAGGAAAGGCTGAAGAGTTTGGGACTTTTCAGTTTAGAAAACCTACCTGGCAGGGTTGTTGTGAGGTGCTAATCCCACTTGAGGTAAAAGAGAGTTTACCAGCACCCACGTGTGCTATTCATTACCTCTTATTTATTGTGTTTTAACCTGTTGGATGTTTGATGATGATGTACAATACCCCTGAGCTCTTGGGAGGGGGGAGGGGGGTTTATAAATAATACTAATAATACTAATCAGAGGTCACTTGGTAGAAAAATAGGTGCTGGAGCTTATTAGCATATGCTGCCCCCCCCCCACCAGCCAAAAGCAACCCGACGCAAGAAAGGAGAGTCCCGGGCGAGCGAGGCCAGCTTGGGGTGGTTAGAGATCCAGCCAGCCCAAGCAGGCCTCACTTGCGGGGGGCTCTCCTGGGGCACCTCCCTCCCAGGCAAAAGGCCAGCAAGCCACCCGCCGCCCAAAATCACATAAGTGGAGAAAGGCTGGTGCGGGTTAACTCCAGGGGTTAATGAGGGCTGCTGGGGGTGTGGCAAAGCCCCTGGCGGCTGGCTGGCTGCCCGCCCTCCCTCCCAATCCTGGGATGGTTATGCAGCTGCACCTCCTATTCAATGGACAGGGGAGGCGGGGAGGAACCCTCAGAAAGGTTCAGGAGCTGTGCTTCTGTCAGCTCCTGCTGAATCCGAGACCTGATACTAATAATAATTAGGGGAGAGCGGAGAAAGATGTAAGATACCTTGTGCCCCCATTGGGGAGAAGAATATGATATGAGGCCTAATTTGGGACAGGAGCGGAACTCCGGAACCTCTAAATTGTATTGTGCTCTTTCTTTCTTTCTTTTGGCAGAAAGATAGGTGGTGGAGCTTATTCGCATATGCTGCCCCCCCACCAGCCAAAAGCAACTGTTTCTTTCTTTCTTTCTTTCTTTCTTTCTTTCTTTCTTTCTTTCTTTCTTTCTTTCTTTCTTTCTTTCTTTCTTTCTTTCTTTCTTTCTTTCTTTCTTTCTTTCTCTCTCTCTCTTTCCTTCCTTCCTTCCTTCTTTCCTTCCTTCCCCCAAATACTTGTTTCTCAGCTTCATTGTTTAAACCCCCTGTGAGAATTTTGAACTCTTAAGATAAGACAAACGATCTAATATCTCCCCCTCCCACAAAAGGAGGAAAATAACCAAAACCTATAAAGCAGACAGATGGAAATCTTCCTCATGCCACTGTAGCCACATAGGAAAAAAGCCATTTAAAAAGTCGGATGGGAGTCAGGTTTGATTATGGCAATTCGAATTCCAGAAGCGTTTTAAAGGTGGATGCTGAGCTGATATAATTCCGGTGATGTCAGGGGTGTGGGTGTGGCAGATGCAAAGGAGTCATGCAAATGAGCTGTGCGCAATGAGCTCCGGCCCCTCTTTTTCTTCGAAAGGACCCCTGGGTATAAACGAAGTAAGTAAATGCAAACTCCGTTCCGGTCTCCGCCCAGCGAATCCCACCGGCGCAATTTGGAGACTGCCTTCCTTTCGAAAATGGCGATTGTTTTCCGTTGACAGTGTTTTTTTCCCCCTTTACTTTGAGAATGTCAGAGAGATTTCACAGTAATGTTGGTCGCGATAATAACCTTCCTTTTGGTTTTGCGTTTTGTTCTCTGTATGCAACTTGGGGAGCGACCTCAAAAAAAAACCCCCCACCGGCGCACCGCGTTTCTTTGCACAGATTTCTTTCGCACTTTCGCTTTCGTTTTCTGGAGCGGCGATGGAGCGCGCTGCGTTTTTTTCCTTAAGCCCTTGCAAACATAAAACCCATGAAGAGCTCGCATCGCTCTGCTGCGATGCGCGGACGCCGAGAGCCGCTTGCACGCCCCCCACAGTGGGAAAACGCATGGGCGTGCATGCTTGCTCTTTGCAAACAGTTGCAAGCCCCAAGTGGGCAGCCGCGTCGGAGGTGACCAAACTGCAGCTCTTTCACACCTCTTGTGTGGCTCTTGCAGTCCCCACGGCGCCGTCATTGGCCAGCTTGGAGAAAGCGTTTGTCTTGTGGAATCAACTCGCCAAGCCAGCCAGCAGCTCGCAGCATGCATTTTGCTTTCTTTCGACTTCTCTCTCTCCCTCCCCCATTTATTTTCCACCCTCCCTTCCTTCCGGCTCTCCGACGTCGGATAGCTCCATCCAAGTGGGCAGCCGTGTTGGTCTGAAGCAGTCGGACAAAGTAGGAGTCCAGGAGCACCTTTAAGACCAACAAAGTTTGTTGGTCTTAAAGGTGCCCTTGACTCCTACTTTGTTCTCCAACTTCAGATGTTTCCGTCTTGCGGGGCTCGCAAACATCTGATGTTTATTCGGTGTGGCTCTTACATGAAGAAAGTTATTAGGCCAGCTTGGAGAAAGCATTTGGCTTGTTCAATCAACTCGCCAAGCCAGCCAACAGCTTGAATGCATTTTGCTTTCTTTCGACATCTCCCTTCCTCCCGGCTCTCCGACATCAGATAGATCCAAGTGGGTAGCCGTGTTGGTCTGATGCAGTCGAACAAAGTTGGAGTCCAGTAGCACCTTTAAGACCAACAAAGTTTGTTGGTCTTAAAGGTACCCTTGACTCCTACTTTGTTCTTCAACATCAGATGTTCATGTCTTGTGGCTCTCAAACATCTGACGTTTAATAGAACAAAGGAGGAGTCCAGTGCACCTTGAAGCCCAACAAAGTTTTATTCAGAATGCACAAAGCAGGAGTCAAGTGGCACCTTTAAGACCAACCGAGTTTGTTGTTTTAAAGGTGCCCTTGACTCCTACTTTGTTCTTCAACATCAGATGTTAATGTCTTGTGGCTCTCAAACATCTGACGTTTAATAGAACGAAGGAGGAGTCCAGTGCACCTTGAAGCCCAACAGTTTTATTCAGAATGCACAAAGCAGGAGTCAAGTGGCATCTTTAAGACCAACCAAGTTTTATTGAGAACGTCCGCTTTCGTGTGCTCTCTAAGCACACTTCCTCAGACGACGGTGGTCAGGTATTGTGTTTTATTCTGAATGTCAGCTTTCCTATGCATGCACTGGGGTTGTCAAGTCCAATTCAAGAAATATCTGGGGACTTTGGGGGTGGAGCCTGGAGACTTTGGGGGTGGTGCCAGGAGCAAGGTTGAGACAAGCACAATTGAACTCCGAAGGGAGTTCTGCCCATCACATTGAAAGGGACCGCACACCTTTTCAATGCCTTCCTTCCATAGGAAATCATGAAGGATAGGGGGCTTATAGAATTGGACCTCCTGGTCCAATCTTTTTGAGACTTGGCGGGTATTTTGGAGAGAGGCACTAGATGCTATACGGAAAATCTGATGCCTCTACCTCAAACAACAGCTCTCCCAGAGCCCCAGATACCCGCGGGTCAATTCCTCATTATTCTCTATGGGAGTAAATCTCCATAGGGAATAATGGGGTTCCCAGTAGACATTTCCCTCCCCTCCCCCCGCTTTCTGACGACCCTGAAGCGGGAGGAGGGCTTCCAAACCGGGGGATCCCCTGCCCCCACCTGGGGGTTGGCAACCCTAGCATGCACACTTCTTCAGCCTGTACCCTACCCCCTCGTCTGAAGAAGGATGCATGCACACAACAGCTGACATTCGCAATAACACTGGACTCCTATTCGGTTGCAAGGCTAATTCGCACGCCTGCCCGGGGCGGAAGTTTCCCGGCTCAGGGGAGGGGTCTCCCCATTGCAATCCCACCCTCTCGCCTCTCCCTCCTTCCAGGCCTTGCAAAAAGGGGGGGGGGGCGGGCTGGCCTTGAGTGACAGCTGGAAGAGCCAAAAGGGAGGCTGGCGAGCAAAAACTCCCCGCCTCCAGCTACATCTGTTTGCGCGCTGCGGAGTTGGGTGGAAGCGGTGCAGTTGGCTGCCCTTTGCCAAAACTCTTGGTTTTTATATATATTGTTTTGCAAGGCAACCGAGACGGGCTTTGGGTGAGTTGGGGGCATCCTAGAGGAGGGGGAGGGCGAAGGGGGTGGTGGTGGTGGGGGGGAGATCTGGATTTGAACTCTGAGCCGGCATGTCCCGAGTTCGAATGCCGCGGCCGCCGTTCCTCTGGACTTCGTCGCAACAGACCTGCCGAGTAGGCCGCCGCGATTCGCTCCGCCGGGTGTGGGGAGCGAAAAGTTCGGCGCGATTGCAGAGGAGCCCCCCCCCCGGCCTACCTGGCGCGTCTGTTGTAATCCCGGTTGCCAATCTCCAGGCGGGACCTGGCGATCTCCCGGCGTTACAACCGGATTGCGAACTGCAGAAATTAGTTCCCCTAGAAATGGATGCTTTTAGAGGGTGGACTCTAGGGCGTTATACCCCAACCCCACTGAGGTCTCTGCCCTCTTCAAGCCTCACTCCCCCCCCCCCCTCACACTCCAACTTATAAAATCTCCAGGTATTTCACAGCCCGGAACTGGCAAACCTAACTTGAAAGGCTGGTAAACGGGGGTTGCCAGATCCTGGTTGGAAGATTCCTGGAGGTTTAGGGTTGAACCTTCGGGAGGGGCGGAGGGGATCTCCGCAGGGTATTGTGCCATGGAGTCCTCTCCAAAGCAGTCATCTCTCCCCCCCCCCCAGTCTTCTGGAAGTCTCTAGGCACCACCTGGAGGTTGGCAACCTTGCTGACAACAGACATGTGACACGCTCTGGGCATAGAGAAGGTGCCACTAGGGAAGTGGGGGGAGGCAGCTGTGAGTTTCTTGCATTGTGTAGATGACCGCAACAACGTAAGAGAAACCGTGTTGGATTAGGCCAGTGGCCCATTCAGTCCAACGCTCCGTGTCACACAGTGGCCAAAAAAACCCGTGCCATCAAGAGATCCATCAGTGGGGTCAGGACACCAGAAGCCCTCCCACTGTTGCCCCCCCCCGCCCAAGGACCAAGAGCGTAAGAGAAACCATGTTGGATCAGGCCAATGGCCCATCCAGTCCAAAACTCTGTGTCACACAGTGGGAAAAAAAACCCGACGCCATCAGGAGGTCCACCAGTGGGGCCAGGACACTAGAAGTCCTCCCGTTGTGTCCCACCACCGAGCACCAAGAATACAGAGCATCACTGCCCCAGACAGAGTTCCAACAATACACTGTGGCTAATAGCCCCTGATGGACCTCTGCTCCAGATGGTTATTCAATCCCCTCTTGAAGCTGTCTGTGCTTGTAGCTGCCACCACCTTCTGTGGCAGTGAATTCTGTGGCATGTGTTAATCACCCTTTGGGTGAAGGACTTCCTTTTTTCTGTTCCAGCCCAACTGCTCAGCAATTTCATCAAATGCCCACGAGTTCTTATCTTGTGAGAAAGGGAGAAAAGGACTTCTTTCTCTACCTTCTCCATCCCATGCATAATCTTGTAAACCTCTATCATGTCACCCCTCAGTGGACGTTTCTCCAAGCTAAAGAGCCCCAAGCGTTTTGACCTTTCTTCATAGGGAAAGTGTTCCGAACCTATAATCATTCTAGTTGCCCCTTTCTGCACTTTTTCCAACGCTATAATATCTTTTTTGAGGTGGTGACCAGAATTGTACACAGGACTCCAAATTAGGCTGTGCCGTTGGAGGTCCCTTCCAGCTCTGTGTTTCTATACTGAAGGTTCTATCTCATCTGTCTGTCTGTTTATATCAGGAGTGTGACACAGTGTTGGGCTGGCTGGGCTGTTGGCCTGATCCAACATGGCTTCTCTTCTCTTATGGGTGGCTAAACTGTGGCTTGGGAGCCACATGTGGCTCTCAAAGCCCCTACCACCCAGTCAGCTGGCAGCTTGGAGAATGCATTTAAAGTTAAAGTTGCTTTCTTTCCACCTCTCTCCTGTCTGTCTATCATATACCTCCTCCCTCCCTATCCCCCACTGACGTTCATATCTTGCGGCTCTCAAACATCTGACGTATATTCTATGTGGCTCTTGTGTTAAGCAAGTCTGGCCATCCGTGGTCTATGTCTATCCATCCATCCATAGTTCAGATCTGAATGGCAAACAAGAGACCAAGGATGGGACTGCAGGAGATGGACGTTGCCACTTGGGGGCATGTGAGCCAGAATGCATCAGTTAGATGTGGTGGGGATTGAAGGCGATGGCCCAGATGTGAGAACTCAGGCAGACAGGAGGGTTTTTTGAGGGGTGTACATATTCATGCACAGAGCTAATGCATTGCTTTTTTGTCTCATCTCTGAGTTGATTGCATTTGTGTGGAACCTGAGCATGTGCTTTCAAGCTGATCCACACTTGCTTCACTAGATGGTGTCATGCTTTTTTTAGAACAATGCCTGAATGCATGAACCGGTTCTGTTGAATTGTGTGAGTTCGGGTTTGATTGTAGAACTCATGCATGTCAGCACTTGATGTTGTGGTCTCCTGAGCAGAGGTCACTGTGTGTGTGTGTGTGTATGCGTGTGCATGGGAAAGTATTTGTGAATTTCTCTTTGCAGGGGGTTGGACTAGATGACCCTGAGGTACTTTCCAACTCTATGGTTCTATGCGTATCTGTGCTACGCAGATTACGCTGGGGTACAAATGCAATTTTGGGCTGTATCAGCAGAAATCTAGCGTCCGGATCACGTGATGTGATGGTATCGTTTTGCTCTACTCTGGTAAGACCTCACCTGGATTTAGTGTTCAGTTTTCGGCACCATATTTAAAGAAGGATATAGACAAGCCGGAAGGGGTCCAGAGGTGGGTGACAAAAATGGTGAGGGGTCTGGAGACCAAGTCCTATGAGGAAAGGTTGAAGGAGCTGGGCATGTTTAGCCTGGAGAGGAGGCAGCTGAGAGGTGATACAATCACCATCTTCAAGTACTTGAAGGGCGGTCCTATAGAGGATGGTGTGGAATTGTTTTCTGTGGCCTCAGAAGGTCGGTCCAGAACCAGTGGGTTGAAATTAAATCAAAAGAGTTTCCAGCTCAACATTAGGAAGAATTTCCTGACCGTTAGAGCGGTTCTTCAGTGGAACAGGCTTCCTCAGGAGATGGTGGGCTCTCCTTCCTTGGAGGTTTTGAAACAGAGGCTAGATGGCCATCTGACACCAATAAGGATCTTGTGAATTTAGAGGGAGGTGTTCGTGAGTTTCCTGCAATGTGTAGGGGGTTGGACTAGATGACTCTGGAGGTCCCTTCCAACTCTGTCATTCTATGAAAGATGGAAACTTTGGTGGAGAAAGTGCTCAGCCAGGAATCATTAAAGTGAGCATAAGAACATAAGGGAAGCCATGTTGGATCAGGCCAGTGGCCCATCCAGTCCAACACTCTGTGTCACACAGTGACCAGAAAACCCCCAAGTGCCATCAGGAGGTCCACCAGTGGGGCCAGGACACTAGAAGTCCTCCCACTGTGCCCCCTAAGCACCAAGAATACAGAGCATCACTGCCCCAGACAGAGAGTTCCAACAATACGCTGTGGCTAATAGCCGCTGATGGACCTCTGCTCCGTATGCTTATCCAGTCCTCTCTTGAAGCTGTCTATGCTTGTAGCCGCCACCGCTTCTTGTGGCAGTGAATTCCACGTGTTAATCACCCTTTGGGTGAAGAAGTGCTTCCTTTTATCGGTTCTAACCCGACTGCTCAGCCACTTCAGCCCACGAGTTCTCGTATTGTGAGAAAGGGAGAAAAGTACTTCTTTCTGTCCCTTCTGTATCCCATGCATAATCTTGTGAGTGCAGCCTGGTTTGTACTTTGATGGAAGACCACCAGATCCTTGGGGGGGGGGGTTGTTACGCAGAGGAAGGCAATAGCAAAGTACCTCTACTCCTGTTGTGTCTGGAATGCCCAGTTTATGGGGTTAGCCGTGAATTGGTCGCAACTTAATGTGTTCTTCGTCTGTGGAAACATATGCTAGAGTTTTAAAAATTGCTAGTCCTTAAAGGTGCCCTTAAGGCACCTGTCTTCACGCCCACTTCCTAACAGCTGTGATGCGGGGAGAAACAAAGCTCTCGATCTAAAGCTCCCACTCCTCTATCTGTGCAGGAAAAGGCGATAAACGTGAAGACCAAAGCACAGGGACGGGATGGGGGAGTGAAAACAGAACAGCTAAACTTCCGTTGTCTATAAAGACATCTGTGTGTTCTCAAAGCAGGCTCTTTTTAGAAACAAAAACGAATCTCAAGGCCTCCGCCTCGGTGCCTTTCATAGCTGCGTGGCAAACGGAAGTTGACAAATGCGAGTTGTCTCAAAACTTTTGCTAAAATTACAGGGCAAAGTTGTTTTCGAGGCGACCGGTTGTGTGTTTTTTGAGCAGGAACGCACACGAACACGGTTCTGGCTGGCTTGGTGTCTGGGGGTGTGGCCTCATGGCTTCTTTCGTAGCAGGAACTCCTTTGCATATTAGGCCACACCTCCCTGATGGAGCCAATCTTCCTGAAGCTTACAGTCGGCCGTATACTAAGAGCCCTGTAAGCTCCAGGAGGATTGGCTACAATCAGAAGGGTGTAGCCTGATATGCAAAGGAGTTAATGCTACAAAAAAAGGCCTGGGATAAGCACTACCAATAATTTATCATAGAGTCAGGTGGGGTCGCCATGTTGGCCTAAAACAGCAGAACTCAGCTTTGAGTCCTCAAAAAAAGTTATTATAGCATTGGAAAAAGTGCAGAAAAGGGCAACTAGAATGATTAAAGGTTTGGAGCACTTTCCCTATGAGGAAAGGTTGAAACGCTTGGGTCTCTTTAGCTTGGAGAAACGTCGACTGCGGGGTGACATGATAGAGGTTTACGAGATAACGCATGGGATGGAGAAAGTAGAGAAAGAAGTCCTTTTCTCCCTTTCTCACAATACAAGAACTCGTGGGCATTCAATGAAATTGCTGAGCAGTTGGGTTAGAATGGATAAAAGGAAGTACTTCTTCACCCAAAGGGTGATTAACCTGTGGAATTCACTGCCACAGGAGGTGGTGGCGGCTACAAGCATAGCCAGCTTTAAGAAGGGATTGAATAAATATATGGAGCAGAGGTACATCCGTGGCTATTAGCCACAGTATGTATATATATGTGTGTGTGAGTGTGTGTATACACACACACACACACACACACACATATTGACCACTGTGTGACACAGAGTGTTGGACTGGATGGGCCTCTGGCCTGATCCAACATGGCTTCTCTTATGTTCTTATGTGACACAGAGTGTTGGACTGGATGGGCCATTGGCCTGATCCAACATGGCTTCTCTTATGTTCTTATGTGACACAGGAGGTGGTGGCGGCTACAAGCGGCACAGGAGGTGGTGGCGGCTACAAGCATAGCCAGCTTTAAGAAGGGATTGAATAAATATATGGAGCAGAGGTACATCCGTGGCTATTAGCTACAGTATGTATATATATATGTGTGTGTGTGAGTGTGTGTGTGTATACACACACACACACATATTGACCACTGTGTGACACAGAGTATTGGACTGGATGGGCCATTGGCCTGATCCAAAAGGGCTTCTCTTATGTTCTTATGTGACATGTTGGATCCAACATGGCTTCTCTTATGTTCTTATGTGACACAGAGTGTTGGACTGGATGGGCCGCTGGCCTGATCCAACAGGGCTTCTCTTATGTTCTTATGTGACACAGAGTGTAGGACTGGATGGGCTGCTGGCCTGATCCAACAGGGCTTCTCTTATGTTCTTATGTGACACGGAGTGTTGGACTGGATGGGCCATTGGCCTGATCCAACATGGCTTCTCTTATGTTCTTATGTGACACAGAGTGTTGGACTGGATGGGCCACTGGCCTGATGCAACAGGGCTTCTCTTATGTTCTTGGATGGGCCACTGGCCTGATCCAACAGGGCTTCTCTTATATGACACAGAGTGTTGGACTGGATGGGCCATTGGCCTGACACAACATGGCTTCTCTTACGTTCTTATGTGACACAGAGTGCTGGACGGGATGGGCCATTGGCCTGATCCAACAGGGCTTCTCTTATGCTCTTATGTGACACAGAGTGTTGGACTGGATGGGCCGCTGGCCTGATCCAGCAGGGCTTCTCTTATGTTCTTATGTGACACAGAGTGTTGGACTGGATGGGCCATTGGCCTGATCCAACATGGCTTCTCTTATGTTCTTATGTGACACAGAGTGTTGGACTGGATGGGCCACTGGCCTGATCCAACAGGGCTTCTCTTATATGACACAGAGTGTTGGACTGGATGGGCCATTGGCCTGACCCAACATGGCTTCTCTTACGTTCTTATGTGACACAGAGTGTTGGACTGGATGGGCCACTGGCCTGATCCAACATGGCTTCTCTTATGTTCTTATGTGACACAGAGTGTTGGACTGGATGGGCCACTGGCCTGATCCAACATGGCATCTCTTTCGTTCTTATGTGACACAGAGTGTTGGACTGGATGGGCCACTGGCCTGATCCAACAGGGCTTCTCTTATGTTCTTATGTGACACAGAGTGTTGGACTGGATGGGCCACTGGCCTGATCCAACATGGCATCTCTTTCGTTCTTATGTGACACAGAGTGTTGGACTGGATGGGCCTTTGGTCTGATCCAACAGGGCTTCACAGGGCTTCTCTTCTGTTCTTATGTGACACAGAGTGTTGGACTGGATGGGCCATTGGCCTGATCCAACATGGCTCCTCTTCTGTTCTTATGTGATACAGAGTATTGGACTGGATGGGCCATTGGCTTGATCCAACATGGCTTCTCTTATGTTCTTATGTGACACAGAGTGTTGGACTGGAGGGGCCACTCGCCTGACCCAACAGGGCTTCTCTTATGATCTTATGTGACACAGAGTGTTGGATTGGATGGGCCACTGGCCTGATCCAACATGGCTCCTCTTCTGTTCTTATGTGACACAGAGTGTTGGACTAGATGGGCCACTGGCCTGATCCAATATGGCTCCTCTTCTGTTCTTATGTGACACAGAGTGTTGGACTGGATGGGCCACTGACCTGATCCAACATGGCTCCTCTTCTGTTCTTATCTGATACAGAGTATTGGACTGGATGGGCCATTGGTTTGATCCAACATGGCTTCTCTTATGTTCTTATGTGACAGAGTGTTGGACTGGAGGGGCCACTGGCCTGATGCAACATGGCTTCTCTTATGTTCTTATGTGACACAGAGTGTTGGGCTGGATGGGCCATTGGCCTGATCCAACAAGGCTTCTCTTATGTTCTTAAATATGACACTTAATCAGATCTGGTAGACTTTGGCAGCTGAACCGAATCTTGGCAACTCCATCCGAAGTTCCAGATTCGAGGTCTGCAAGACGATGGGAACCATCTAGCAACTGTGTGATCCCCGTGGCCACAAGGCCATAGATAGCAGAGACACTTTCCCAGGCGTTCCTGGCTGCATTCTTCATCAGAGAGTGCTCATGATCCATGGGAATGTGGAACGACACCCAAAGTATTTTCAAAACACACGACCAGCTCGATAGCATTCCCGTTATGTCAGGCCAAATGAACGATGACTCCCAGCAAGCTTATGCCCTGGAAGATGTGCTCGGTCTTTAAAGTGTGTCTGAACTCGATTTTTTTCCCCTAAATCCATCATGAGTTGAGGGAGGGAGAGAGGAGGCTGTAAAGTCAAAAGAGAATAGGTAAATTTGCTAGTGAAAGGAGGACCCCCCCTCCCCTTGACATGGTTTAATCCTGCAGCAGCTTTTTGCAAAAGCATGGTGCAAGGAGATTTCTGATGCTAGGCACCAGTTTTGTGAATTGGACCTGAAAAGTACATAAAAATGGATGTCACCTTTGTTTTTCTGTTTTCTGCAATTCCGTGCTTTGTGTATTCGTCATTTTGCTTTTCATAGAATCGTAGAGTTGGAAGGGACCTCCAGGGTCATCTAGTCCAACCCCCTGCAAAATGCAGGAAACCCACAAATACCTCCCCCTAAATTCACGGGATCTGCATTGCTGTCAGATGGCCATCTAGCCTCTGCTTAAAAACCTCCAAGGTCAGGAAGTTCTTCGTAATGTTGAGCCGGAAACACTTTTGATTTAATTTCAACCCATTGGTTCTGGTCCTACCTTCCGGGGCCACAGAAAACAATTCCACACCATCCTCTCTATGACAGCCCTTCAAGTCCTTGAAGGTGGGGATCCTATGACCTCTCAGCCGCCTCCTCTCCAGGCTAAACATCCCCAGCTCCTTCAACCTTTTCACTGCCACAGGAGGTGGTGGCGGCTACAAGCATAGCCAGCTTTAAGAGGGGATTGGATAAAAATATGGAGCAGAGGTCCATCAGTGGCTATTAGCCACAGTATATATTTATGTGTGTGTGTGTGTATATGTGTGCATATATATATATATACACACACACATATATATTAGCCACTGTGTGACACAGAGTGTTGGACTGGATGGGCCATTGGCCTGATCCAACATGGCTTCTCTTATGTTCTTATGTGACACAGAGTGTTGGACTGGATGGGCCATTGGCCTGATCCAACATGGCTTCTCTTATAAGAACATAAGAGAAGCCATGTTAGATCAGGCCAATGGCCCATCCAGTCCAACATTCTGTGTCACACAGCGGCCAAATATATATATATATATATATATATATATATATATATATATATATATATATATATATATATATATATATATATATATATATATATATATACACACACACACACACACACTGTGGCTAATAGCCACTGATGGACCTCTGCACCATATTTTTATCTAACCCCTTCTTGAAGGTGGCTATGCTTGTGGACGCCACCACCTCCTGTGGCAGTGAATTCCACATGTTAATCACCCTTTGGGTGAAGAAGTACTTCCTTTTATCCGTTTTAACCTGTCTGCTCAGCAATTTCATCGAATGCCCACGAGTTCTTGTATTGTGAGAAAGGGAGAAAAGTACTTCTTTCTCTACTTTCTCCATCCCATGCATTATCTTGTAAACTTCTATCATGTCACCCCGCAGTCGACGTTTCTCCAAGCTAAAGAGCCCTAAGCGTTTCAACCTTTCTTCATAGGGAAGGTGTTCCAGCCCTTTAATCATTTTAGTTGCCCTTTTCTGAACTTTCTCCAATGCTATAATATCCTTTTTGAGGTGCGGCGACCAGAACTGCACACAGTACTCCAAATGAGACCGCACCATCGATTTATACAGAGGCATTATGATACTGGCTGATTTGTTTTCAATTCCCTTCCTAATAATTCCCAGCATGGCGTTGGCCTTTTTTATTGCAAACGCACACTGTCTTGACATTTTCAGTGAATTATCTACCATGACCCCAAGATCTCTCTCTTGGTCTGTCTCTGCCAGTTCACACCCCATCAACTTGTATTTGTAGCTGGGATTCTTGGCCCCAATGTGCATTACTTTGCACTTGGCCACATTGAACCGCATCTGCCACGTTGACGCCCACTCACCCAGCCTCAACAGATCCCTTTGGAGTTCCTCACAATCCTCTCTGGTTCTCACCACCCTGAACAATTTAGTGTCATCCGCAAATTTGGCCACTTCACTGCTCACTCCCAACTCTAAATCATTTATGAACAAGTTAAAGAGGATGGGACCCAGTACCGAGCCCTGCGGCACCCCACTGCTTACCGTCCTCCACTGCGAAGACTGCCCATTTATACTCACTCTCTGCTTCCTATTACTCAGCCAGTTTTTGATCCACAAGAGGACCTGTCCTTTTACTCCATGACTCTCAAGCTTTCTAAGGAGCCTTTGATGAGGAACTTTATCAAAAGCTTTCTGGAAGTCAAGGTAAACAACATCTATCGGGTCTCCTTTGTCCACATGTTTGTTCACCCCCTCAAAGAAATGTAACAGGTTAGTGAGGCAAGATCTTCCCTTGCAGAACCCATGCTGAGTCTTCCTCAATAACCCGTGTTCATCAATGTGCCTACTCATTCTGTCCTTGATAATGGTTTCTACCAACTTTCCCGGTATTGAAGTCAGACTGACTGGCCTGTAATTTCCCGGATCTCCTCTGGAACCCTTTTTAAAGATGGGGGTGACATTTGCTACCTTCCAGTCCTCAGGAACGGAGGCAGATTTCAATGAAAGATTACAGATTTTTGTGAGAAGATCCACAAGTTCAACTTTGAGTTCTTTCAGAACTCTCGGATGTATGCCATCCGGACCCGGTGACTTATTAGTTTTTAATTTGTCTATTAGTTGTAGGACCTCCTCTTTTGTCACCTCAATCTGATTATGTTCTTATGTTCTTATGTGACACAGTGTTGGACTGGATGGGCCACTGGCCTGATCCAACATGGCTTCTCTTATGTTCTTATGTGACACAGAGTGTTGGACTAGATGGGCCATTGGCCTGATCCAACAGGGCTTCTCTTATGTGACACAGAGTGTTGGACTAGATGGGCCATTGGCCTGATCCAACAGGGCTTCTCTTATGTTCTTATGTGACACTGAGTGTTGGACTGGATGGGCCATTTCCTGATCCAACAGGGCTTCTCTTATGTGACACAGAGTGTTGGACTAGATGGGCCATTGGCCTGATCCAACAGGGCTTCTCTTATGTTCTTATGTGACACTGAGTGTTGGACTGGATGGGCCATTTCCTGATCCAACATGACTTCTCTTATGTTCTTATGTTCTTAACCCTTCTTCATAGGACTTGGTCTCCAGACCAGGGGTGTTGTCGATAGAGTAGCAGATTTCGAACTCTGGGCAACCAGGGTTTGAATCCCCACTTTTGCTATGCTGGGTGACCCTGGTCCCATCGCAGACTCTCAGTCTAGCCTACCTCGCAGGGCTGTTATCGGAAAATGCAAGAGGGGGGGAAACCGGTGTTCAGAAACAGAGTATGATTCAATAAATCCATCGTCCTTAACAAACTCGGTTGCCCTCTTGTGTTTTGACCTTCAGCCTGTAAATTCTAATATATATATATATATATATATATATATAAAATCCATGATTACCAAAAATAACAATGTGGTGCTACGGTAGGGTTTTACATCTGACAGTGGTCTCTTCAGTCAAGTATCAAACCAAGAATGCCACGGCAATACTAATGCTGCCTCCCCCTTTATTTTATTTTTTTTTTGAAGCAAACTTTAGATTGGTGGTGGAAAGCACGGTCAAGTCACAAGCTTACTTACCGTGACCTTGTAGGGCAGGGGGGGGGCCAAACGTGCTTAGCATAAGAGCCGCAGAGAATAAAGGTCAGATGTCTGAGAGCCGCAAGAAATGAACATCGGATGCTTGAGACAAGGAAGGGAAGTAGGTGGGGGAGAGGGAAAGAAAACAACTTTAACTTTAAAATGCATTCTCCAAGATCCTGGCTGCTTTGGCTTAGGGAATGGATTTAAAGAGACAAATGAACATATGAAGCTGCCTTAAACTGAATCAGACCCTCTTTGGTCCATCAAAGTCAGTCTTGTCTTCTCAGACTGGCAGCGGCTCTCCAGGGTCTCAAGCTGAGGTTTTTCACACCTATTTGCCTGGACCCTTTTTTGGAGATGCCGGGGATTGAACCTGGGACCTTCTGCTTCCCAAGCAGATGCTCTACCACTGAGCCACCGTCCCTCCCCAAGCCTTCTCCAAGCTGGCTGACGGGTCAGTAGGGGCTTCGAGAGCCACACAATTTACGCGAAAGAGCCACATGTGGCTCCCGAGCCTCAGTTTGGCCACCCCTGCTGTAGGGCTTTCAAGGGAAGAGATGAACAGGTAATTGGCCATTGCTTGCCTCTGCCCAGCAACCCTGGGCTTCCTTGGTCGTCACCCAGCCAAGTACTAACTGTGGACAACGCAACTTCGCTTCCAAGAACTAACAAGATCATGCTCGCCTAAGCCATACAGGCCAGGGTCTAAGAAACTTGCAGCCAACGCATGGTGATTGCCATAGAGAGTTTTGAAGGCAAGAGACCTTCAGGGGTGGTTGGCCGTTGCCTGACTCTGCGTAGCGACCCTGGAGTTCCTGGGTGGTCCTTCCATCCATGTACTAACCAGAGCTGGCCTTTTTTAGCTTCCAAGATCTGATGAGACTGGGCTAGCCTGTGCCAGCTGGGTCAAGGCAAAGGACAAACAGAGGTGATTTACCATTGGCTGCCTCTGTCGACCCTGGACTTCCTTGGGAGTCTCCCATCCATGTACTAACCGGGGCCGACCCTGCTTAGCTTCCAAGATCTGATGAGACTGGGCTAGCCTGGGCCAGCTGGGTCAAGGCAAGAGATGTTCAGAGGTGGTCTGCCATTGTCTGCCTCTGCATAGAAACCTTGGACTTCCTTGGTGGTCTCCCATCCAAGGACTAACCAGGGTCGACTCTGCTTAGCTTCAGAGATCTGATGAGACTGGGCTAGCCTGGGCCAGCTGGGTCAAGGCAAGAGATATTCAGAGGTGGTCTGGCATTGCCTGCCTCTGCGTAGCAACCCTAGACTCTCTTGGTGGTCTCCCATCCAAAGACTAACCAGGATCGACCTTGCCTAGCTTCCAAGATCTGGTGAGACTGGGCTCGCCTGGGCCAGCTGGGTCAAGGCAAGAGATGTTCAGAAGTGTCTGCCTCTGCATAGAAACCTTGGACTTCCTTGGACTTCCTTGGTGGTCTCCCATCCAAGGACTAACCAGGGTCGACCCTGCTTAGCTTCTGAGATCTGATGAGACTGGGCCAGCTGGGCCAAGGCAAAAGATGTTCAGAGGTGGTTTGCCATTGCCTGCCTCTGCGTAGCAACCCTGGACTCTCTTGGTGGTCTCCCATCCAAGGACTAACCAGGATCGACCTTGCTTAGCTTCCAAGATCTGATGAGACTGGGTAGCCTGGGCCAGCTGGGCCAAGGCAAGAGATGTTCAGAGGTGGTCTGGCATTGTTTGCCTCTGCATAGCAACCTTGATCGTCTTCCTTGGTGGTCTTCCATCCAAGGACTAACCATGGTCAACCCTGCTTAGCTTCCAAGATCTGATGAGACTGGGCTAGTCTGGGCCAGCTGGGTCAAGGCAAGAGATGTTCAGAGGTGGTCTGCCATGGTTTGCCTCTGCATAGCAACCCTGGACTCTCTTGTTGGTCTCTCATCCAAGGACTAACCAGGGTCGACCCTGCTTAGCTTCTGAGATCTGTTGAGATTGGGCTAGCCTGGGCTATCTGGGTCAAGGTGATTTATCACTGAGGGGATTTCCCACTGCTGGGTTTTTTAATCTCATGACAGATGCTAAACCCACTCTCACTGAGTATAGTTATACATCCGCAGTATTCCAATGTATTTCTCTTTTAGAACAGTGTATCAGAATTATTTTTTGTATTGACATACTCAAAATAGGGATATTGGCTTGTTTATCTCATTGCATATACTAACCCATCTTCCACTGTATTTTATTGTATTCCTTTTTTCTTTTCTAATCACAAACTAGAATGATGTTTACATGTTAAAAAGTATGTTAGGTGAACAAGAACATTTCTATCCAGTGTATTTCTCTTTTAGCTGCACCGACATCCTCAAATAGGGATATCGGCTGCTTATTTCATTACATATACTAAATCCATCTTCGCTCTATTATAACGTATTTTTCTTCAAACGGCAAACTGTATGTATGTTACATGTTAAAAGGTAAATTAGTTGGAATGGGGAAACTTCTGAGAAAGAAATGCCTCCAATTTTGTCCAGGCTTATAACCATAGAGCGATTAGCAGACATTCTCACATTTTTTTGTTTAAAACAATTTTTTTTATTATTCTGCAACATTTTATAAGATTCAACTGTTATTAAATGTTTAATGCCAATACATTGCATTATATTTTCTACATCCCTCCCCCCGCTTTTCGGGAGCTCCGCTGTTGCATTTACTTAAAGTAAAGTAAAGCTTTTCGTGAGCTCCGCTGTTGCATTTTACTTAAAGTACTAAGAAAAAAATATGAAAGGTAATTTGGCATTTTAAGAATCTTCATTAAAAAAAAGACCTTATAGTTATAGTAAATTAAAAACAAGGAAAAGACCATTAACTATGATTATTATCTATCTTCGTTGTTATCCTTATAAGAAAGGTTATATACCCATAATCACATTTTTTCACTAAAGTCCATTTACGTCTTCTCTAGCATTGAACTATTGTCAAAAATCACTAAATGTCCTTTCACCTTCCATTGTATTTCAACATACTTCTGAAATTCCCCCCCCCCTCATTTTTAAACTTTTCTGAAGCACATTCTTTTAAGATTCAGACATTCTCACATTTTGACATGGTACGCTTTTATTGGTTTCTCACGCTCATGTTACTCAGATCAAAGGTTCGCTCAGTTTGTTCATTTTACTATTCTGTCCTTGGATCTTACATTTGTACCATTTTGCATTCTCAACCACGGCCTACCAGCTCTATGCAGCTCTGCTCACTGTACCGGATTCCCCGTCTGAGGAAGTACACTTGGAGCCCATGAAAGTTTACGTTCTAAATAAAACTTGGTTGGTCTTAAAGGTACACTTGGCTCCTACTTTGTTCTACTGCTTCGGACCAACACGGCGGCCCGCCTGGATCTGAACTGACCCTGTTTAGCTTCTGACATCTCATGAGATACGGCTAGTGGGGTCATCCAGGTCTAGGCAAGAGATGTCGTGGTGGGTTTGCCGCTCCCTGCTTCTACGTAGCAACCCTGGACTTCCTTCATGGTCTCCCATCCAAGTACTAACCAAGACCGACCCCGCTTAGCTTCCAGGATCTGATGAGATTGGGCTAGCCTGGGCTATCCAGATCAGGGCAAATGGAGGTGGTTTGTATTGTTCTCTTCCTAAAGCTGTGGCAGCAGGCCAAAAGTAGATATTAGAATGTGCTTGAGAGCTATATCTATACCTATAGCTTTGCCCTGTATGGCGAACTCTCCACCGGCCACCGAAATAGAGGGGCACCAAAGAAGAGGTACAAGGACTCCTTGAAGAAATCCCTTGGCACCTGTCGCATCAACCATCACCAGTGGTCTGGCCTAGCCTCAGATCGCAAAGCATGGAGGCACACCATCCACCAGGCTGTTTCTTCCTTTGAGAACGCACGCATAGCTGGTCTTGAGGACAAAAGGAGATTGAGGAAGAATTGCACCGCTACAGCACCAACCCCAAATCAGACTTTTCCCTGCAGCCACTGTGGCCAGACCTGCCTGTCCCGCATTGGTCTTGTCAGCCACCAGCGAGCCTGCAGCAGACGTGGACTACTGCACCCTTCTTAAATCTTCGTTTGCGAAGCCAAGCCGAGAGAGAGACCTATATCTATATCAATATAAAGGTGTGTGAGGCTAAGTAGGGCTGACAGAAGTAGGATCAAGTATAAGACAGGCAAAGAAGAGGCTTATGCTTTGCAATAAAGAGGAACTGAAAGGAAAATGGTTTGCAGCAAGGCTTAGCGATATGCTTGCAATATTATGTAATCAAAAACCTTCTGAAAGCTTCAGGAAACTAGAAGGAGTTATACACTGATAGAACTTCAGATCCGATGGTAGAACTGCACGAAGCCGGCGTACAGTAACGGAACTAATGGTTGCGACATAGTCACTGTATACCAAGAAGACATCAGTAGAGACATAAATATGAACTACATAGGCATCAGTACTAAAATACCAGCAGTTTGTAACGGTGATTGCCTGGAACCCACTGATTTGTAACCGGCACCACTGATGTATAATACCAGTAACACGGATGTGCAATCAGTAAACAATCAGTTCATGACCTATGTATTACGGATATGCAATACTTGTAAGAAATGGTATAAAAGCCTGTGTTTGTCTGTATTCTTTGCTCAGACACCCACCTTTGTGGCAGATGCCAAGGGGTCTGGCCCGCACGTGTGTATCCAAATAAAACTTTGCTGTTTTTCCTGATTGTGCCTCAAGCTTCCTTTGTCATTGCACCGGCTTTAATTGACAAAGCGGGGTTTTCCTGCTACAAAGCGACCCTGGATTTCTTTGATGGCCTTCCCTCCAAGGGCCACCTGGACTGGCGCAGTTTAGCTTCTGAGATCTGATAAGACTGGGCTAGGCTGGGGGCCATTCAGGTAAGGATGAAATTTCAGATTGTTTTGTTGTTGTTGTAGTGGTTAAGTGTGAGGACTCTTATCTGGGAGAACCAGGTTTGATTCCCCACTCCTCCACTTGCCCCTGCTGGAATGGCCTTGGGTCAGCCAGAGCTCTCTTATCTGGGAGGACCGGGTTTGATTCCCCACTCCTCCACTTGCACCTGCTGGAATGGCCTTGGGTCAGCCAGAGCTCTCTTATCTGGGAGAACCAGGTTGGATTCCCCACTCCTCCACTTGCACCTGCTGGAATGGCCTTGGGTCAGCCAGAGCTGTCTTATCTGGGAGAACCAGGTTGGATTCCCCACTCCACTTGCAGCTGCTGGAATGGCCTTGGATCAGCCATAGCTCTCTTATCTGGGAGAACTGGGTTTGATTCCCCACTCCTCCACTTGCACCTGCTGGAATGGCCTTGGGTCAGCCATCACTCTCGTAGAGCTGTCTTTGAAAGGGCAGCTTCTGTCAGAGCTCTCTCAGCGCCATCCACCTCTCAGGGTGGCTGTTGTGGGGGAGGAAGGGGAAGTAATTGTAAGAGAGCCAGTTTGGTGTAGCGGTTAAGTGTGCGGACTCTTATCTGGGAGAACTGGGTTTGATTCCCCACTCCTCCACTTGCAGCTGCTGGAATGGCCTTGGGTCAGCCATAGCTCTGGCAGAGGTTGTCCCTGAAAGTGCAGTTGCTGTGAGAGCCCCACCCACCTCACAAGGTGTCTGTTGTGTGTGTGTGGTGGGGGGGGGGAAGGTAAAGGAGATTGTGACCGCAGTGAGATTCTGATTCTGAGACTCTGGTGTAGTGGTTAAGTGTGTGGACTTTAATCTGGAAGAACCAGGTTTGATTCCCCACTCCTCCACTTGCACCTGCTGGAATGGCCTTGGATTAGCCATAGCTCTCACAGAAGTTGTCCTTGAAAGGGCAGCTGCTGTGAGAGCTGTCTCAGCGCCACACACCTCACAGGGTGTCTGTTGTGGGGGTAGAAGATAAAGGAGATTGTAAGCCGCTCTGAGTCTGATTCAGAGAGAAGGGCGGGGTATAAATCTGCAGTCTTCTCCTTTTTGTTAACACCAAGTGGGTGGAAAGGGGAACTAGAGTTATCTCCATGTTCAGGAGCCGTGACATCAGTTAGACTTTTGGTCTTTTTTTGTCTTGTCTGCGGTTGGACCTGGAGTGCTTATTTCAGCTGCTTTTTGAACGCCCCGGAAGCGACTGATTTCCACATGAGATCTGCAGAACCTAACAGAGAGTCCCCTTTGTTGTGAGGGGGTTGCTTTTGTTGTTAATGGCACATCACACTTGTCAGGGAAGGCCTTCATCTGAGGTGGAATGGCTTTAAGAGAGACAGAAGTCTTCTCCCACCCGCCTTTCTCATGTTACCCTTTTCAGTGCCTGATTTATAGCCTTTCTCACCTAGATGGTGAGCTCATCCCCCAGCCAGGAACTGGAGAACATTTATAGTCGTGTTCTTTGGGGTCCTTTGCCTAACGAAGTAGGCATGCATGCGAAGGCTTACTTTCTGAATAAAACTTGGTTGTTGGCAGGGATCATTTTGTAGAAAAACAGGTGGTGGAGCTCACCGAGGGCTTGTTATGCAGCTGCACCTGCTCCTCAATGGACAAGGAGGTGGAACTCTCAGAAGGAGGAGGAGGAACTCTCAGAAAGGTTCAGGAGCTGGGCCCCTGTGAGCTCCCGCTGAATCGGAGGCCTGGCTATTGGTCTTCAAGGTGCAAGTAGACTTCCCACGTTGTTCAGCTGCAGGTCACAGTGAAGGCTCCTTCCCCAAATTCCTCCCACAAAAGTTTGTAGTCTCTCTCGGCTTGGCTTCGCGAACGAAGATTTAAGAAGGGTGCAATAGTCCACGTTTGCTGCAGGCTCGCTGGTGGCTGACAAGACCAATGTGGGACAGGCAGGTCCGGCCACAGCGGCTGCAGGGAAAAGTAGTAACTTGCTCCAAATAAATCCAGGTAGCCGTTATCGGTCTGAAGCAGGGGTGGCCAAACTTGCTTAACGTGAGAGCCATGTAGAATAAAGTCAGATGTTTGAGAGCCGCAAGACAGGAAGGAAGAAAGGAAGGAAGGAAAATAGAGGGAGGAAGGAAGGAAGGAAGGAAAATAGACGGAGGGAGGAAGGAAGGAAAATAGACGGAGGAAGGGAGGGAGGGAGGGAGGAAGGAAAATAGAGGGAGGCAGGGAGGAAAATAAAGGAAGGAAGGAAGGAAAGAAGGAAAGAAAATAGAGGGAGGGAAAAAGGAAGGAAGGAAAATAGAGGGAGGAAGGAAGGAAGGAAAATAGAGGGAGGGAGGGAGGAAAATGGAGGGAGGGAAGGAGGAAAGAAGGAAAATAGAGGGAGGGAGGGAGGAAGGAAAATAGACGGAGAGAAGGAGGGAGGGAGGAAGGAAAATAGAGGGAGGGGGAAGAAGGGAGGAGATGTGGAAAGAAAGTAACTTTAAATGCCTTCTCCAAGCTGGCCGATAGAGCAGTGGGGGCTTTGAGAGCCACACAGCACATGTGCAGGAGCCACGTATGGCTGCCCGAGCCGCAGTTTGGCCATCCCTGGTCTGAAGCAATGTGACCAAGTTAGAGTCCAGTAGCACCCTCCAAGTTTCAAAAGGATTGGGCCGCAGGGTCCAATTCTATGAGCCCGCAAAGGAGGTGCTCCTAGCCTTCATTATTTCCAGTGGAGGGCAGGCGTTTAAAAGGTGTGCGGTCCTTTCAAATGTGGTGGCCAGAACTCCCTTTGGAGTTCAACGGTGCTTGTCGCACCCTTGCTCCTGGCTCCACCCCCAGTGTCTCCTGGCTACACCCACAAAGTCCCCAAGTATTTCTTGAATTGGAGCTGATGACCCTACATCAAAATAGAAGACGAAGAATTGCAGATTTATACCCCGCCCTTCTCTCTGAATCGGACACTCCGAGCTGCTTACAATCTCCCATATCTTCTCCCCCCACAACAGAAACCCTGTGAGGTGGGTGGGGCTGAGAGAGCTCTCCGAGAAGCTGCCCTTTCAAGGACAACTCCTGTGAGATCTATGGCTGACCAAAGGCCATTCCAGCAGCTTCAAGTAGCGGAGTGGGGAATCAAAGAAGAAGATTGCAGATTATACCCCGCCCTTCTCTCTGAATCAGAGACTCCGAGCGGCTTACAATCTCCTATATCTTCTCTCCCCCACAACAGACACCCTGTGAGGTGGGTGGGGCTGAGAGAGCTCTCCCAGAAGCTGCCCTTTCAAGGACAACTCCTGTGAGATCTATGGTTGACCCAAGGCCCTTCCAGCAGCTTCAAGTAGCCGGGTGGGGAATCGAAGACGATGACTGGAGATTTATACCCTGCCCTTCTCTCTGAATCAGAGACTCCGAGCGGCTTACAATCTCCTATATCTTCTGTCCCCCACAACAGACACCCTGTGCGGTGGGTGGGGCTGAGGGAGCTCTCACAGCTGCTGCACTTTCAAGGACAACTCCTGTGAGAGCAATGGCTGACCCAAGGCCATTCCAGCAGGTGCAAGCGGAGGAGTGGGGAATCAAACCTGGTTCTCCCAGATAAGAACGCTCTGGCTGACCCAAGGCCATTCCAGCAGGTGCAAGTGGAGGAGTGGGGAATCCAACCCGGTTCTCCCAGATAAGAATGCTCTGGCTGACCCAGGCCATTCCAGCAGGTGCAAGTGGAGGAGTGGGGAAATCAAACCCAGTTCTCCCAGATAAGACAGCTCTGGCTGACCCAAGGCCATTCCAGCAGGTGCAAGTGGAGGAGTGGGGAATCCAACCCGGTTCTCCCAGATAAGAGAGCTCTGGCTGACCCAAGGCCATTCCAGCAGGTGCAAGTGGAGGAGTGGGGAATCCAACCCGGTTCTCCCAGATAAGAGAGCTCTGGCTGACCCAAGGCCATTCCAGCAGGTGCAAGTGGAGGAGTGGGGAATCCAACCCAGTTCGCCCAGATACGAGAACTACGACTGATCCAAGGCCATTCCAGCAGGTGCAAGTGGAGGAGTGGGGAATCAAACCCAGTTCTCCCAGATAAGAGAGCTCTGGCTGACTCAAGGCCATTCCTGCAGGTGCAAGTGGAGGAGTGGAGAATACAACCCGGTTCTCCCAGATAAGAGAGCTCTGGCTGACTCAAGGCTATTCCTGCAGGTGCAAGTGGAGGAGTGGAGAATCCAACCTGGTTCTCCCAGATAAGAGAGCTCTGGCTGACCCAAGGCCATTCCAGCAGGTGCAAGTGGACGAGTGGGGAATCAAACCCGGTTCTCCCAGATAAGAGAGCTCTGGCTGACCCAAGGCCATTCCGGCAGCTGCAAGTGGAGGAGTGGGGAATCAAACCCAGTTCTCCCAGATAAGAGAGCTATGGCTGACCCCAGGCCATGCTAGCAGGTGCAAGTGGAGGAGTGGGGAATCCAACCCGGTTCTCCCAGATAAGAGAGCTCTGGCTGACCCAAGGCCATTCCAGCAGTTGCAAATGGAGGAGTGGGGAATCCAACCCGGTTCTCCCAGATAAGAGAGCTATGGCTGACCCAAGGCCATTCCAGCAGCTGCAAGTGGAGGAGTGGGGAATCCAACCCGGTTCTCCCAGATAAGAGAGCTCTGGCTGACCCAAGGCCATTCCAGCAGCTGCAAGTGGAAGAGTGGGGAATCCAACCCGGTTCTCCCAGATAAGAGAGCTCTGGCTGACCCAAGACCATTCCAGCAGCTTCAAGTGGAGGAGCGGGGAATCAAACCCGGTTCTCCCAGATAAGAGAGCTCTGGCTGAATAAAGGCCATTCCTGCTGGTGCAAGTGGAGGAGTGGAGAATCCAACCCGGTTCTCCCAGATAAGAGTCCACACACTTCACCACTACACCAAACTGGCTGTCTTAGTAACCAGGGCAGACTCTGCTTAGCTACCGAGATCTGAGAATTATCTGAGCGTAGGCTCTGTAGAGGTAAACTAACTGGTTCTTCCTTTTGCAAGGGGGGAGGGAGAACACCGCTTTTCCACCCAGCTGCTGCTGCAGGAAGTGGGCACTTTGTGTTTTGTTAATCAGCGACAGAGGAAGGGCTCCAGAAGAGAAAGAAAACTTTTCTCTGCAAATTGCCTGCCCCAGAGGGGAGGGCGGGATTATTTCTCCTTCCTCTTTGAATTTTTTTCTCAAAGGCCGTATTGGAGAGAGTACCTGTGTTGGTCTGCAGTAGAAGAGCGGGGTTCGAATCCTGCAGCGCCTTAGAGGCCAGTGAAGCTTTGGAGGTATGAGCTTTGGAGAGGCAAAAGCCCCTCCATCGGATCCCCCCTCCCCGCAACCATGTGCGTCCCTGAAGTGCTAATGGACTGGAATCTAGCTCTTAGAAGTTAGCATTCCCGGGGGAAGAGGTATGGGCAGAGACTTTTATACCTCAGGAAATGGGGTGGAGGTATTGTTGCCAGATGCAGTTCAAGAAATACCTGGGGACTTTGGGGGTGGAGCCAGGAGACATTGGGGGTGGAGCCGGGAGCAAGGCTGTGACCAGCACGATTGAACTCCAAAGGGAGTTCTGGCCATCACATCTAAAGGGACCGCACATCTATTAAATGCCTTCCCTCCGATGGATATAATGAAGGATAGGGGCATCTTTTGGGGCTCGTAGAATTGGACCCCTTGGTCCGATCCTTTTGAAACTTGGACGGTGTTTTGGGGAGAGGCACTGCATGCGATGCCGAAAATGTGGTGCCTCTAACTCAAAAAACAGCCCCGGAGCCTCAGATACTCGTGGATCAATTCTCCATTATACCCTATGGGAATTGGTTTCCTTAGGGAATAATGGAGTGCCCAGAAGACATTCCCTCCCGGCTTTCTGATGACCCTGAATTGGGGGGAGGGCCTCCAAACCAAAGGATCCCCTGCCCCCACCTGGGGATTGGCAGCCCTAGATAGGGGATTAGATGAACCGGGAAGAATGCTTGGGCCATGTGCTTGTGTTGGGTTTAGGCTTGCCAACTCCAGGCTGGAGACTTGGGGTTGGATCCTGAGGAGAGGAGGGCAGGGCTGGGAAAGGGAGGGACTGCGACAAGGTATAATGTGGCTGTTAGCTACAGCGTATTGTAGGAATTCTCTGTTTGGGGTAGTGATGCTCTGTATTCTGGGTGTTTGGTGGGGCACAGCGAGAGGGCTTCTAGTGTCCTGGCCCCACTGGTGGATCTCCTGATGGCACCTGGTGTTTTTTGGCCACTGTGTGACACAGAGTGTTGGACTGGATGGGCCATTGGCCTGATCCAGCAGGGCTACTTTATGTTCTTATGTCTGGGGCAGTGATGCTCTGTATTTTTG
Organism: Heteronotia binoei; assembly: GCF_032191835.1. Classification (NCBI taxonomy): domain Eukaryota; kingdom Metazoa; phylum Chordata; class Lepidosauria; order Squamata; family Gekkonidae; genus Heteronotia; species Heteronotia binoei. The sequence continues at coordinate 121,664,850 of NC_083231.1, forward strand.
ATGCTTGGGGGGGCACAGCAGGAGCGGTTCTAGCGTCCTGGCCCCACCGATGGACCTCCTGATGGCACTTGGTTTTCTTGGCCACTGTGCGACACAGATTGCTGGACTGGATGGGCCATCGGCCTGATCCAGCAGGGCTTTTCTTATGTTCTTATGCCTGGGGTAGTGATGCTCTGTATTCTTGATGCTTGGGGGGGGCACAGCGGGAGGGCTTCTAGTGTCCTGGCCCCACTGATGGACCTCCTGATGGCATCTGGGTTTGTTTGTTTTTTGCCACTGTGTGACACAGAGTGTTGGGCTGGATGGGCCATTGGCCTGATCCAACAGGGCTTCTCTTATGTGACACAGAGTGTTGGGCTGGATGGGCCATTGGCCTGATCCAATAGGGCTTCTCTTATGTTCTTATGTGAAAAAGTGTGGGCTGGATGGGCCATTGGCCTGATCCAACAGGGCTTCTCTTATGTTCTTATGTGACACAAAGTGTTGGACTGGATGGGCCTTTGGCCTGATCCAACAGGGCTTCTCTTATGTTCTTATGTGACACAAAGTGTTGGACTGGATGGGCCACTGGCCTCATCCAACAGGGCTTCTCTTATGTTCTTATGTGACACAGAGTGTTGGACTGGATGGGCCACTGGCCTGATCCAACAGGGCTTCTCTTACGTTCTTATGTGACACAGTGTTGGACTGGATGGGCCTTTGGACTGATCCAACATGGCTTCTCTTATGTTCTTATGTGACACAGTATTGGACTGGATGGGCCACTGTCCTGATCCAACAGGGCTTCTCTTATGTTCTTATGTGACACAGAGTGTTGGACTGGATGGGACTTTGGCCTGATCCAACAGGGCTTCTCTTATGTTCTTCTGTGACACAGAGTGTTGGACTGGATGGGCCATTGGCCTGATCCAACAAGGCTTCTCTTATGTTCTTATATGTGACAGAGTGTTGAACTGGATGGGCCACTGGCCTGATCCAACACGGCTTATCGTACGTTCTTATGCTTTAGAGTCTACATCGATAAAGACGCAATCCTGTGGGCTGTGGTTTGGGATAAGGAAAGGGTTGCCAACTTTTGGTTTCTTTAATTCATTCATGCCCTGCCTTTCCCCCCACAGGGATCCAAAGGGGCTCACATCATTCTCCGCACAACAACCTTGTGAGGGAGGTCGGGCTGGTCCCAAGTCTCCCAGCGAGCCTCCATGGCATGTAGGAGATTCGAATCTGGGACCTCCCAGGTACTATGGCACTCTTCACCATGCCACCACACTGGCTTGCTGGGGACTTGGGGTGGAGCCTGGCATGGGAGTGGCTTATGGAAGGGAGGGACTTCCACAGTATAGGATGCTGTGGAATCCACCCTCCCAAGGAGATATTTTTCTCCAGCACCATGGTCTGTGAATTCTGGAGATCAGATGGAATTCTGGGAGATCTTCAGCTCCTGCCTGGAGGCTGGGAACCTTGGAGTAAGACTACATTGATGTTAAATCCCTTTGCATAGGATTGGACAGCTTGAGTATTATTATTGTTATTATTATTTATTGCATTTGATGAATCCCCCCTATCCCGGCTAGTGCCAGGCTCTTGGCGATGTACAACAATTAAAAAAACATATATATAAAAATCAGTTACATTAAAAAGGTTGCAAAGCCTGATGCAGATTTATACCCCGCCCTCCTCTCTGGATCAGAGACTCAGAGCGACTTACAATCTCTTATGTCTTCTCCCCCCGCAACAGATACCCTGTGAGGTGGGTGGGGCTGAGAGAGCTCTCCCAGAAGCTGCCCTTTCAAGGACAACTTCTGCAAGAGAGCTCTGGCTGACCCAAGGCCCTTCCAGCAGGTGCAAGTGGAGGAGTGGGGAATCAAACCCGGTTTTCCTTGATAAAAGTTCGCACACTTAACCATGACACCAAACTGGCTCTCTTGCAATTAACTTCCCTTCCTCCCCCGCAACAGACACCCTGTGAGGTGGGTGGGGCCGAGAGAGCTCTTCCAGAAGCTTCCCTTTCAAGGACAACTTCTGCAAGAGAGCTCTGGTTGACCCAAGGCCATTCCAGCAGGTGCAAGTGGAGGAGTGGGGAATCAAGCCCAGTTCTCCCAGATAAGAGTCCGCATACTTAACTACAACACCAAATTGGCTGTCTTACAATTAACTTCCCTTTCTCCCCCACAACAGACACTCTGTGAGGTGAGTGGGGCTGAGAGAGCTCTCCCAGAAGCTGCCCTTTCAAGGACAACCTCAGCCAGAGCTATGGCTGACCCAAAGCCATTCCAGCAGCTGCAAGTGGAGGAGTGGGGAATCAAACCTGGTTTTCCCTGATAAAAGTTCGCACACTTAACCATAACACCAAACTGGCTCTCTTACAATTAACTTCCCTTCCTCCCCCACAACAGACACCCTGTGAGGTGGGTGGGGCCGAGAGAGCTCTCCTAGAAGCTGCCCTTTCAAGGACAACTTCTGCAAGAGAGCTCTGGCTGACCCAAGTCCCTTCCAGCAGGTGCAAGTGGAGGAGTGGGGAATCAAACCCGGTTTTCCTTGATAAAAGTTCGCACACTTAACCATGACACCAAACTGGCTCTCTTACAATTAACTTCTCTTCCTCCCCCACACCAGACACCCTGTGAGGTGGGTGGGGCTGAGAGAGCTCTCCCAGAAGCTGCCCTTTCAAGGACAACCTCTGCCAGAGCTCTGGCTGACCCAAGGCCATTCCAGCAGCTGCGAGTGGAGGAGTGGGGAATCCAACCTGGCTTTCCCAGATAAGAGTCCGTTCACTTAACCACGACACCAAACTGGCTCATGGCCCATCCAATCCAACATTCTGTGTCACACAGCGGCCATATATATATATATATATATATATATACACACACACACACATATACACACACACACTGTGGCTAGTAGCCACTGATGGACCTCTGCTCCATATTTTTATCTAACCCCCTCTTGAAGGTGGCTATGCTTGTGGCCGCCACCACCTCCTGTGGCAGTGAATTCCACATGTTAATCACCCTTTGGGTGAAGAAGGACTTCCTTTTATCCGTTTTAACCTGTCTGCTCAGCAATTTCATCGAATGCCCACGAGTTCTTGTATTGTGAGAAAGGGAGAAAAGGACTTCTTTCTTTACTTGATGGCAAAGTAGGAGTCAAGGGGGACCTTTAAGACCCCAGAAAGGTTTATTCAGAATGCAATAAGGAGTAAAGTTTTGCTGGCCTTAAAAGGGCCACTTGACTCCTGCTTTGTTCTACTGCTTCAGCCCGTCGTGGCTGCACACTTGGATCTAAACCCAGATGGCATCTTTAAAGTGCTCTTATTCTGTCATGACCCTACATGATTAGGGTTGCAGATTCCCCACCTGGCTACCAGGGGGGTGGGGGTGGATTGGAGGGTAGGGTAGGGTTGCCATCTCCAGGCTGGGAAACTCCTGGAGGTTTGGGGGTGGAGCCTCTCCCTCCCTCCCCCATCTCTTTTCCTCCCTCCCTCCCTTCCAGCTCTCCAGCATCAGATAGATCCAAGTGGGCGGCCGTGTTGGTCTGAAGCAGTTGGACAAAGTAGTATCCAGTAGCACCTTTAAGGCCAACAAAGTTTGTCGGTCTTGAAGGTGAACTTGACTCCTGCTTTGTTCTCCAACATCAGCTGTCCATCTGATGTTTATTCTAGGTGGCTCTTCCGTTAAGCACGTCTGGCCACCCCTGCCCTATGTTGACCGATTCCCATAGGCTATAATGGAGAATTGATCTGTGGGCATCTGAGGCTTTGGGGGACTACTGCAGGGGTGGCCAACGGTAGCTCTCCAGATGTTTTTTTTGCCTACAACTCCCATCAGCCCCAGCCATTGGCCATGCTGGCTGGGGCTGATGGAGTTGTAGGCAAAAAACATCTGGAGCGCCAACGTTCCCTACCCCTGCGCTATTGGGTACACAAATAACACTTCATGTCTTGGCTTCTCTCCGTTGGTGAATCCCAATTTGGGATGGACCTGCTGGTGAAACCAGATCTCGTTTACCCATCCGTTGCAAAGACACACTGACACCTTGAAGAAGGTGAAAAGCTGCTCTACCTTCCTGTGTGTTTCCCCAGATTCCAGGCCATTTGGCCGATGGTCTCGCCAGACCTCAGCCTTAAATCATGCCCCAGTATCCTAGGCCCATCCTCCAGCTAGCCTAAATTGGCCTGTGTCCCAGGAGAGATGGGATCTTTATGGCGTTGCTAGGGTTCCCCGGGGCATTTTGTCACGCCTGCAATGTAGTTTCCATTCTGTTGCTAAGTCAAACCTCTAGACCAGGGGTGGCCAAACGGTGGCTTGGGAGCCACTTGTGGCTCTTTCACACCTATTGTGTGGCTCTTAAAAGTCCCCGCCACCCCGTCGGCAGCTTGGAGACAGCATTTGTCTCTTTAAAATCACTTCTCCAAGCCAAGCCAGACTGTGGTTTGGAGAATGCATTTTATAGTTGAAGTTGCTGTCCCCCCACCTCTCCCTCCCTCCCTCCCTCCCTCCCTCCCTCCCTCCCTCCCTCCCTCCCTCCCTCCCTTCCTTCCTTCCTCCTTCCTTCCTTCCTTCCTTCCTTCCTTCCTCCCTCCCTCCCTCCCTCCCTCCCTCCCTCCTCCCTTCCTCACAATACAAGAACTCGTGGGCATTCGATGAAATTGCTGAGCAGCCAGGTTAAAACGGATAAAAGGAAGTACTTCTTCACCCAAAGGGTGATTGGCATGTGGAATTCACTGCCACAGGAGGTGGTGGCGGCCACAAGCATAGCCACCTTCAAGAGGGGTTTAGATAAAAATATGGAGCAGAGGTCCATCAGTGGCTATTAGCCACAGTGTGTGTATATATATAAAATTTTTTGCCACTGTGTGACACAGAGTGTTGGACTGGATGGGCCATTGTTCTTGTCCTTCCTTCCTTCCTTCCTTCCTTCCTTCCTTCCTTCCTTCCTTCCTTCCTTCCTTCCTTCCTTCCTTCCTTCCTTCCTTCCTTCCTTCCTTCCTTCCTTCCTTCAGCTCTCAAACATCTGATGTTATCTTCTATCTAGAAGAAGAAGACTGCAGATTTATACCTGCCCTTCTCTCTGAATCAGAGTCTCCGAGTGGCTCACAATCTCCTTTCCCTTCCTCCCCCACAACAGGCACCCTGTGAGGTGGGTGGGGCTGAGAGAGCTCTCCCAGAGCTATGGCTGACCCAAAGCCATTCCAGCAGGTGCAAGTGGAGGACACCGAACCGGCTCTTGTTTCCTATCTGTGTTCTTTCTGTTCTATTCACATGCGTTGCTGCTTATAATGATTTCATTAATGCTGGCATCAGATTGTCATAGCTGATCCGTAGGTAGTGTCAGGAAATATCAAAATGGGCTGAGTCTGGAGGAGGTCTGGAGTAGGTCTGGAGTAGGCTTCTTTTCACTTTCCCATTTTTTTTTTTTTATCGCTGGCTTGGGGTGGGACTTTCCCACATGGACGAGACAAGTCTGGACTTGCCCAGAGCAAGGGAGTGAGTGATGGCGAGCTACACATGACCCCCCCCTCCCCCTCCCCTAGAGCAACTGCAACTTCCTGTCGAGAGCAAACTCTGGATTTGTTTGCAAGAGAAATGTTCCCCCCCCCCCCTTTTCCTTTTGTTTTCTTTGAATGGTCAGGGCCAGCAGAACGCTTTCCCCATCTACTGGAGCGGGGTGGCCAAACTTAATGTAATTACATATACCAGAGGTGGCCAACGGTAGTTCTCCAGATGTTGTTTTGCCTACAACTCCCATCAGCCCCAGCCATTGGCCATGCTGGCTGGGGCTGATGGGAGTTGTAGGGGAAAAAAAAACATCTGGAGAGCTACCGTTGGCCACCCCTTACATATACTAACCCACCTTCCACTATACTTCAATGCACCCTGTTTTTCTAAGGGCTTATATTATTTCTCTTGTAGGACAGTGTATCAGAATATCTGGGTTTTGTTTTGTTTTTTTGCTTTTTTGTATTGACATACT
>NC_083231.1:121670925-121773598 GCF_032191835.1 Heteronotia binoei
CTTATCCAATCCCCTCTTAAAGCCTTCTATGCTTGTAGCTGCCACCTCCTGTGGCAGTGAATTCCACATGTTAATCCCCCTTTGGGTGAAGAAGGACTTCCTTTTATCGCTTCTAACCCCACTGCTCAGCAATTTCATCGTATTGTGAGAAAGGGAGAAAAGGACTTCTTTCTCTGCCTTCTCCATCCCAGGCATAATCTTGTAAACCTCTATCCTGTCACCCCGCAGTCGACGTTTCTCCAGGCTAAAGAGCCTCAAGCGTTTTAACTGTTTTTCATAGGGAAAGTGTTCCAACCCTTTAATTATTGTAGTTAAAGGTGACTTGTATGTTGATTGATTCATACCCAGGATAAAACTTGGTTGTTGTTAAAGGTGCCAATGGACTCGAACTTTGTTTTGGGGAAAAAAAGGTAAAGGTAGTCCCCTGTGCAAGCACCAGTCGTTTCCGACGCTGGGGTGATGTTGCATCAGGACGTTTTCACGGCAGACTATTTACGGGGTGGTTTGCCATTGTCTTCCCCAGACATCTACACTCCCCCCCCCCACTCCCGCAAGCTGGATACTCATTTGACCGACCTCGGAAGGATGGAAGGCTGAGTCAACCTCGAGCCGGCTACCTGAAAACCCAGCTTCCGCCGGGATCGAACTCAGGTCGTGAGCAGAGCTTGGACTGCAGTACTGCAGCTTTACCACTCTGCGCCACGGGGCTCTTATATTTGTTTTGGGACTTGTATGGAAAGGTTACAATGACCCTCTTTTTTTTTGGGATGGCATTCTCGTGAGAAACCTCCTCTGGCGTTTGAGTAAATATTGTATTTTGTCTCCTGCCAAAAACCCGCCAGGTTAAGAGTTTAATTTGGGCGGTAGACAGCAGAAGTCAGAGAGCTGCAGAGATCTTTGGAGAAATCCTTTTACTTCTGTCTCCTCCTCCTCTCTCCGTCTCCCCAGCAGAGATAAGAACTCATCTCAAGGTTAGCCTTCCTTGTAAACATTTGGGTGGAATTTTTCTGGTATCCGATTCTTGATAAGTTCCATGGAAACAGAGCTGAGGACGGTCAAGCAAATATTCCAGTTATCAGGCCGTCCTGGGAAACTGTGGTCGCTCCCGAACCACGAAAAAACTTAGGGAAGACTCTAGGAGGTTTTTTACGTGAAGCCTGTGTGGCTGCACTCCTAGGGGCGCTTTCCTTGGAGTAAGTCCCATTGCATAATATGGGGCTTGCTTCTGAGTCGGCTGGCTCTGCTTGCTCTCTCGGTGTCTCCAACTAGTTCCCAGTGTAGCTTTATATGCTTTCCTACAGGGCTTTTTTTGTAGCAGAAACTCCTTTGCATATTAGGCCACGCTCCCCTGATGTAGCCAATTAAAGGTTAAAACGCTTGGGGCTCTTCAGCTTGGAGAAACGTCGACTACGGGGTGACATGAGAGGTTTACAAGATTATGCATGGGATGGAGAAAGGGGAGAAAGAAGGACTTTTCTCCCTTTCTCACAAGACAAGAACTCATGGGCATTCAATGAAATTGCTGAGCAGTCAGGTTAAAACGGATAAAAGGAAGTCCTTCACCCAAAGGGTGATTAACATGTGGAATTCACTGCCACAGGAGGTGGTGGCAGCTACAAGCATAGCCAGCTTCAGGAGGGGATTGGATAAAAATATGGAGCAGAGGTCCATCAGTGGCTATTAGCCACAGTGTGTGTGTATATATATATTGGCCACTGTGTGATACAGAGTGTTGGACTGGATGGGCCATTGGCCTGATCCAACATGGCTTCTCTTATGTTCTTATCCTCCAAGAGCTTACAGGGCTCTTAGCACAGGGCCTGCTGCAAGCTCCAGAAGGATTGGCTATGACAGGGAGGTGTGGCCTAATATGCAAAGGAGTTGCTGCTACAAAAAAAAGGCCTTGATTGACTCTTTTAAAAGATTTTACTAGAAGTTGTTAGTCGCTACATCACAGTGCTTGTTTTCTGTATTGCCTGTAAAAGGAACTGTGATCCCCGGTTGTCTGTTTTCCTGTGCTCACGCCCAGCATGGACACTCCCTCTTCTTCCCAGCCGTTAAGGATGTAAGAGCCCCGGCTTCCTTTTGGTCTGGTCCTCTGACCACGATCTCCGGAATGTGGTTGTCAGTGGAGATGCAGTTGCACAAACCCCGTGGTGGTGAAGGGAAGGGAATTGAAAACAAATCAGCCAGTATTATAATGCCCCTGTATAAATCGATGGTGCGGTCTCATTTGAAGTACTGTGTGCATTTCTGGTCGCCGCATCTCAAAAAGGATATTATAGCATTGGGGAAAGTCCAGAAAAGGGCAACTAGAATGATTAAAGGGCTGGAACACTTTCCCTATGAAGAAAGGTTAAAATGCTTGGGGCTCTTTAGCTTGGAGAAATGTCGACTGCAGGGTGACATGATAGAGGTTTACAAGATTATGCATGGGATGGAGAAGGTAGAGAAAGAAGTCCTTTTCTCACAATACAAGAACTCATGGGCATTCAATGAAATTGCTGAGCAGTCGGGTTAAAATGGATAAAAAGAAGTCCTTCTTCTGCCAGATGATTCAACAAGAGACTTCTAAGATCTTGGGATACGAATTTAACAAAGTTGCAGAGACTTTTCTGTTCGGATTACAAATGGAAAAATTTCCAAAAGAACATAGAACTTTAATTTGGTACTTGCCCTCAGCTGCTAGGACATTGTATGTGCAGTTGTGGAAGCAAGAAAAAATACCAGAGAAATGGGATTGGATTGTAAAAGTTATGACATGGAGTGAAATGGACAAGTTAGCAAGGACTTTAAGAGACTATGATGTAGAAGTATTTAAGATGGAGTGGAAAAAGTTCAGAAGATACGTAGAAAAAGAGTAGAAAATAAAAGGAGATTGGACAATTTTTGATAATGACTAAGTACAAGAGGGAGGAGGATATTAATTTTGGTTCTTATTAATTAAGAGTACCTTTAATATTAAGATTTAAACATATAACACTGGCGGGAGTCAAGTAACGGGGGAGGGGCGGGTATAAAGTAATATATGGGATAGATTAAAAAAAAGTAGTTATTAATGAACTAAGAAATTGAAATTTATTACCATATGTTACTAATAAAATTGTTTGAAACAGCAAGGAAGTCCTTCTTCACCCAAAGGGTGATTAACATGTGGAATTCACTGCCACAGGAGGTGGTGGCGTCTACAAGCATAGCCAGCTTCAAGAGGGGGATAAAAATATGGAGCAGAGGTCCATCAGTGGCTCTTAGCCGCAGTGTGTGTGTGTGTGTGTGTGTGTATATATATATATATGGATGGGCCATTGGCCTGATCCAACATGGCTTCTCTTATGTTCTTATGAGACATAGAGTGTTGGACTGGATGGGTCATTGGCCTGATCCAACATGGCTTCTCTTATGTTCTTATGAGACATAGGGTGTTGGACTGGAGAGGCCATTGGCCTGATCCAACATGGCTTCTCTTATGTTCTTATGAGACACAGAGTGTTGGACAGGATGGGTCATTGGCCTGATCCAACATGGCTTCTCTTATGTTCTTATGAGACATAGAGTGTTGGACTGGATGGGCCATTGGCCTGTTTCAACATGGCTTCTCTTATGTTCTTATGTGACACAGAGTGTTGGACTGGAGGGGCCATTGGCCTGATCCAACATGGCTTCTCTTATGTTCTTATGAGACATAGAGTGTTGGACTGGATGGGCCATTGGCCTGATCCAACATGGCTTCTCTTATGTTCTTATGAGACACAGAGTGTTGGACTGGATGGGTCATTGGCGTGATCCAACATGGCTTCTCTTATGTTCTTATGAGACATAGAGTGTTGGACTGGATGGGTCATTGGCCTGATCCAATATGGCTTCTCTTATGTTCTTATGAGACATAGAGTGTTGGACTGGATGGGCCATTGGCCTGATTCAACATGGCTTCTCTTATGTTCTTATGAGACACAGAGTGTTGGACTGGATGGGTCATTGGCCTGATCCAACATGGCTTCTCTTATGTTCTTATGAGACATAGAGTGTTGGACTGGAGGGGCCATTGGCCTGATCCAACATGGCTTCTCTTCTGTTCTTATGAGACATAGAGTGTTGGACTGGAGGGGCCATTGGCCTGATCCAACATGGCTTCTCTTATGTTCTTATGAGACACAGAGTGTTGGACTGGAGGGGCCATTGGCCTGATCCAACATGGCTTCTCTTATGTTCTTATGAGACATAGAGTGTTGGACTGGAGGGGCCATTGGCCTGATCCAACATGGCTTCTCTTATGTTCTTATGAGACATAGAGTGTTGGACTGGATGGGTCATTGGCCTGATCCAACATGGCTTCTCTTATGTTCTTATGTGACACAGAGTGTTGGACTGGATGGGCCATTGGCCTGATTCAACATGGCTTCTCTTATGTTCTTATGAGACATAGAGTGTTGGACTGGATGGGTCATTGGCCGGATCCAACATGGCTTCTCTTATGTTCTTATGTGACACAGAGTGTTGGACTGGATGGGCCATTGGCCTGATCCAACATGGCTTCTCTTATGTTCTTATGAGACATAGAGTGTTGGACTGGATGGGTCATTGGCCTGATCCAACATGGCTTCTCTTATGTTCTTATGTGACACAGAGTGTTGGACTGGATGGGCCATTGGCCTGATTCAACATGGCTTCTCTTATGTTCTTATGAGACATAGAGTGTTGGACTGAAGGGGCCATTGGCCTGATCCAACATGGCTTCTCTTATGTTCTTATGAGACATAGAGTGTTGGACTGGATGGGCCATTGGCCTGATCCAACGTGGCTTCTCTTATGTTCTTATGAGACATAGAGTGTTGGACTGGATGGGCCATTGGCCTGATCCAACATGGCTTCTCTTATGTTCTTATGAGACATAGAGTGTTGGACTGGATGGGCCATTGGCCTGATCCAACGTGGCTTCTCTTATGTTCTTATGTGACGCAGAGTGTTGCACTGGATGGACCATTGGCCTGATCCAACATGGCTTCTCTTATGTTCTTATGGTGTGACCACTTGTCAGATACTAGATCAGCGGTGTCGAACTCCTTTGTTACGAGGGCCGGATCTGGCATAAATGAGACCTTGTTGGGGCAGGCCACGCATGTACCTCTTTAAGATTAGATAACAGAGATATAAATTTTATAAAGAACACAAACTCAAATATATATTTTTTAAAAAACTTAAATCATGCTTAAAACGATAGCACTCATTGTTCTTAAAGGTGCTTCCTATGTATTTCTCCCATGGGATCCAGGGAGCTGGGCAAAGGAAGATCTGGCTCTTTCTTTCCTTCCCCAGGGGACCAGGAGGAGGAGGAGCCTCAGCCAATAGAAGGAAGGAAGGCTTGGCTCAATAGCTTTGCTGTGCAATTGAGAGAGCCTGGCAAAGCAAGCTATTCCCCCCCCTTCCTCCCCAAGGGAGGAAGCTTAGCCAATGGAGAAAATAGAGGTTTTGCTCTGTAGCTCTTGTGCAATTGAGCAAGCCATGCAAAGCAAGCTGTGATGCAGAAGGAAGCAAGAGAGAGGGAGAAGGAAGCAGATGACAGCCAGTTGCTCGGGGGCTGAATCAGGTCCCTGGAGGGCTCCTATCAGGCCCCTGAGCAACTAGCTGTCATCTGCATCCTTCTCCCTCTCTTGCTTCCTTCTGCATCACAGCTTGCTTTGCCGGGCTTGCTCAATTGCACAGGAGCGACAGAGCAAAACATCTATTTTCTCCACTGGCTGAGGCTCCTCCCTTGGGAAGGAAGGCGGGGAGGAATAGCTTGCTTTGCCAGACTTTCTCCAATGCACAGCCCAGCTTCTGAGCCAAGCCTTTCTTCCTTCTATTGGCTGAGGCTCTTCCTCCTCCCGGTCCCCTGGGGAAGGAAGGAAAGAGCCAGAGCTTCCTTTGTCCAGTTCCCTGGATCCCATGGGAGGAAAAAAAAAAGCACCTTTAAGACCAATGAGTGCTAATATTTTAAGCATGTTTTAAGTTTTTAAATAATAATAATAATAATAATAGATTTTATTTCTACCCCGCCCTCCCCGCCTAGGCGGCTCAGGGCGGCTCACAACAATTCATACATTAACATAAATGATAAAACATTAAATTTAACAATTAAAATTAAACATATAAAAACCAGTTAGTTAAGTTAAAATACATAATTTAGATATATTATATATATATTTGGCAGCAATAAAACTGTTCTGGCGCTGGTTCTGCCAGTTAAGGTAATATTAAAGATGGCGGTTCTTTGTTCCTAGCAACTCAGCAGTCGATATCATTATAAGCTTGTCTAAAAAGGGCGGTCTTGCAGGCCCTGCGGAACTGGCCGAGGTTCCGCAGGGCCCGCACTTCCTCCGGAAGCTGGTTCCACAGTGCAGGTGCCGCAACTGAAAAGGCCCGTGCTCTGGTGTTTTGGAGTTTGACCTCTCTCGGCCCAGGGATTGTCATTTTATTTTTGCCCGTTGACCTCAGTGCCCTCTGGGGTTCATATGGGGAGAGACGGTCCCTCAGGTAGGCTGGTCCTCGGCCATACAAGGCTTTAAAGGTAATAACCAACACTTTGTACTGGACTCGGTAGGTAATATATTTGTTTTTGTCTACGTTCTTAAAAAATTTATATCTCTGCTACCTAATCTTAAATAGGTACACACATGGCCTGGCCCAATAAGGTCTCTTTTATGTCAGATCTGGCCCTCATAACATGAGTTTGACACCCCTGCTTTAGAGGATGGCTTTTGTGGCATTTTACTCCCGCTGAGTTCTTTCCCATCCCCGGTCTCCATCCTCTGAGAATCCATCTGCAAAAGTGTCAGGGATTTTCTCAGATCACGGTTGTCAACTCTAGTTGTTAGTGCACACTTCACTGCTAGAGATGTAAAATTTCCGAGAATTTTGAAGCGCGGGGAAAAAACGGAATTTTTTGGAAAAATTGAAAAAAATGCAACATTCGCACTTCTTTTTTCTTTTCCATAATGAAAGACATTCTGTTACTTTAGGAACATAAAGTACGACTATGGACAATTTTACTTGGCATGCAATTATTGCAAACAGAATTTACTTTTGAAATAATATTTATTTGTAATTGCAACAATCTCCTGAACCGTGTACTAGTTTATATGGAACAGACAAAAACCACTCCACAAACAATTTTTAAAAATTCAGACGTGACAGTTATTCATATTTCCTCTCCACAGTATTAAATAAAAAAACTCATTCTCATAAAAAAAATTGAAGAGGGGGGGAAGCATATAGAAGGGAGTGTAAGACTAAGTTTCATTGAATGGGCATGACCTAGGACTTGCTTGTCCTCGGTGCACAGAAATTAGAACAATCTGATACCATACATATTTTTTAGATATGGAAAATATTTGAACACCTTGTCTTGAAATATTTTGTTCATCATGTTAAAATAAAACATTCCATAATCAATTTCTTTTCTTTTCTTTTCTTTTTTCAATTTTTCCAATTTTTTGGAAAAAAACAAAAAAAGGCTTCAGGAAAAGAAGATGATGATGATATTGGATTTATATCCCGCCCTCCACTCCGAAGAGTCTCAGAGCGGCTCACAATCTCCTTTCCCTTCTTCCCCCACAACAGACACCCTGTGAGGTGGGTGGGGCTGAGAGACCTCCCTCAAAAGCTGCCTTTTCAGAGACAACTCTGCCAGAGCTATGGCTGACCCAAGGCCATTCCAGCAGGTGCAAGTGGAGAAGTGGGGAATCAAGCCCGGTTCTCCCAGATAAGAGTCTGCACACTTAACTACGACACCAAACTGGCTGGAAAATGGGGGGGGAAAAAACTCCCCCCCCCCGAATTTTTCCGGGTTTTTTCCCAGGCCTTGACATCTCTATTCGCTGCCCAAATATCTTTCCTCTGAAGTGGGGGGGGGGTGAGGGAGGGAGGTGCTTGAGCTGAGAAAGCAGCAAGTGTGGGAAAGGGTGAGCAGCCGATAGACAGTTTTTTGTTTGTTGAGCATACAAAGTTCCTTCCTTGCGCGGTGTGTGCTTGTACGCGTGCATAACGGGACTGTGTGCCTAAGACTTTTTGCGGGCTGGTTGTTTGCGTTTGGTTGGCATGTTAGTCTGCAGGGGAGGAACAAAATTTAAGCCCGGTAGCACCTTAAAAGACCAGCAAAAGTTGCCAAGGTGTCAGCCAGGAGTGGCCACACTGCAGCTCAGAAGCCATATGTGGCTCTTTCACACACTTGTGTGGCTCTCAGAGTCCCCACCGCTGACTTGGAGAAGGCATTTCTCTCTTCAAATCACTTCTCCAAGCAAAGCCAGCTGGCGATTTGGAGAATGCATTTAAAGTTAAAGTTGGTTTCTTTTCACCTCTCCCTCCCCCCAACTCCCTCTCTGTCTATTTTAATTTAATTTAATTTTTAGATTTATACCCCACCCAATCCCGCAAGTGGCCTTCCTTCCTTCCTTCCTTCCTTCCTTCCTTCCTTCCTTCCTTCCTTCCTTCCTTCCTTCCTTCCTTCCTTCCTTCCTTCCTTCCTTCCTTCCTTCCTTCCTTCCTTCCTTCCTTCCTTCCTTCCTTCCTCTCTGAAACGTCTGATGTTCTTGTCTTGCAGCTCTCAGACATCTGATGTTTATTCTGTGCGGCTCTTACGTTAAACAAGTTTGGCCACCCTTGTTTTAGGGACCTCTGCTTTAAGCATTTCCTAGTGTGAGGAGGACCTAAAGAACCTCTTGTTGAGGGTGAAAGAGGAGAGCACAAAAGCAGACTTGAAACTCAACATCAGAAAAACTAAGATCGTGGCATCCGGCCCCATCACACCTTGGCAAATAGAAGGGGAAGTCGTGGAAGTAGTGACAGAGTTTACATTTATGGGATCCAAGATCACTGCAGATGGCGACTGTAGCCATGAAATTAAAAGACGTCTGCTCCTTGGGAGGACAGCTATGGCGAACCTGGGCAGTATAATAAAAAGTAGAGACATCACCCTGCCAACAAAAGTCCGTATAGTCAAAGCGATGGTATTCCCAGTAGTCATGTATGGCTGTGAGAGCTGGAAGGCCGAGCGCAGAAGAATAGATGCTTTCGAGCTGTGGTGCTGGAGAAGACTCTTGAGAGTCCCTTGGACTGCAAGAAGATCAGATCAGTCAGTCCTAAGGGAAATCAACCCAGACTGTTCCTTGGAAGGTCAGATGCTGAAGCTGAAGCTCCAATACTTTGGCCACCCAATGAGAAGGGAGCACTCCCTGGAGAAGACTCTTGAGAGTCCCTTGGACTGCAAGAAGATCCAATCAGTCAGTCCTAAGGGAAATCAACCTAGTCTGTTCCTTGGAAGGTCAGATGCTGAAGCTCCAATACTTTGGCCACCCAATGAGAAGGGAGCACTCCCTGTAGAAGACTCTTGAGGGTCCCTTGGACTGCAAGAAGATCCAATCAGTCAGTCCTAAGGGAAATCAACCCAGACTGGACTCGACTGTGCGACTGAACAACAAAGTGTGTTTTCCCTTATCCACTGGGTGTTGTGCCTCAAGAATTTAATTCATGTCTGAGTCCTCTGAACCTGTGACTTTCTTACTGCACAGAGTATTTCCAAATGAATACTCCAGTCAAGCTAATTTATGATTTGCAGGGCACCTCAGACTCTTACGTGGACCCCACCCTTCCTGCCTTCGGACTTTGCCAATATCAAGTGCCAGCTTGCCTGGGGCAAAGAAAACTCCCCAGGCAACCCAAATGTTACCGAATTCGTCCCCCTCCCCCACAACGTTGACTGACAGTGGACCTGCATTTCACCCGGAAACAATGAACCTTGGTTTTGCTGAGCAGTTGTGAGCAGATTCAGTTTTGTGTTCAGGGAACATAAGGCATCATTCATTTTTATCTTGACACCAGAAAGGAAGGTGCCGTTCTCTGGGTGTAGGGTATCAGGATGCAATAAGGGAGTTTCCGGCTATCCGGGGAACAAAACAGTTAGGAGGGTGTCAGCGCTTTTGACAAATGATGCAAAGTCAATTTAAAACTCCCCTCTCCAGTCGAACTTGTCAAAGAGTCCATGCCTTAATTGGGATTGAGAACTGAGAAACACCCCTTAGGAGAAGGTAGAGAAAGAAGTCCTTTTCTCTCTTTCTCACACTACAGAAACTCATGGGCGCTCAATGAAATTGCTGAGCAGTCAGGTTAGAACAGATAAAAGGAAGTCCAAAGGGTGATTAACACGTGGAATTCACTGCCACAGGAGTTGGCGGCGGATACAACCATAGATGGCTTCAAGAGGGGTTTGGATAAACATATGGAGCAGAGGTCCATCAGTGGCTCTTAACCACAAGGCATAGATCAGGGGTGGCCAAACTGTGGCTCCTTTACACATATTTTGTGGCTCTCAAATACCCCACTGCCCTATTGGCCAGCTTGGAGAAGGCATTTGCCCCTTTAAATCACTTTTCCAAGTCAAGCCAGCTGGCAGCTTACAGAATGCATTTAAAGTTGCTTTCTTTCCACCTCCACCTTTCTCTATTTTCCTTCCTTCTTTCTACTTGGGAGGGACGGTGTCTCAGTGGTAGAGCATCTGCTTGGGAAGCAGAAGGTCCCAGGTTCAATCCCTGGCATCTCCAAAAAAGGGTCCAGGCAAATAGGTGTGAAAACCTCAGCTTGAGACCCTGGAGAGCTGCTGCCAGTCTGAGAAGACAATACTGACTTTGAGAGACCAAGGGTCTGATTCAGTATAAGGCAGTTTCATATGTTCATATGTACTTGCAGCTGCTGGAATGACCTTGGGTTAGCCATAGCTATCACAGATATTCGTTCTTGAAAAGGCAGCTGCTGTGAGAGCCCTCTCAGCCCCACCCAACTCACAGAGTGTCTGTTGTGGGGGGAGAAGATATGGGAAAATGTAAGCCGCTCTGAGTCGCTGATTCAGAGAGAAGGGTGGGGTATAAATCTGCAGTCTCCTTCCTTCCTTGTTTTGTAATTCTCAGAACATCTGACATTTATGGATTGTGGTTCTCAAGAATCTGATATTTATTCTATGTGGCTCTTACATTAAGCAAGTTTGGCCACCCCTGGTATAGATGGAACTCTCTATGTGAGGCAGTGATGCTCTGTATTCTTGGTGCTTGGTGGGGGGGGGGCACAGTGAGAGGGCTTCTTGATCCCACTGATGGGCCTCCTGATGGCACTTGGAGTTTTTTGGCCACTGTGTGGCACAGAGTGTTAGTCTGGATGGGCCATTGGCATGATCCTACAGGGCTTCTCTTATGTTCTTATGTGACACAGAGTGTTGGACTGGATGGGCCATTGGCCTGATCCAGCAGGGCTTCTCTGATGTTCTTATGTGACACAGAGTGTTGAACTGGATGGACCATTGGCCTGATCCAACAGGGCTTCTCTTATGTTCTTATGTGACACAGAGTGTTGGACTGGATGGATCACTGAACTGATCCAACATGGCTTCTCTTATGTTCTTATGTGATACAGAGTGTTGGACTGGATGGATCACTGAACTGATTCAACATGGCTTCTCTTATGTTCTTCTGTGACACAGAGTGCTGGACTGGATGGGCCACTGGCCTGATCCAATAGGGCTTCTCTTCTGTTCTTATGTGACACAGAGTGCTGGACTGGATGGGCCAATGGCCTGATCCAACAGGGCTTCTCTTATGTTCTTATGTGACACAGAGTGTTGGACTGGATGGGCCACTGGCCTGATCCAACAGGGCTTCTCTTATGTTCTTATGTGACACAGAATGTTGGACTGGATGGGCCACTGGCCTGATCCAACAGGGCTTCTCTTATGTTCTTCTGTGACACAGAGTGTTGGACTGGATGGGCCATTGGCCTGATCCAACATGGCTTCTCTTCTGTTCTTATGTGACACAGAGTGTTGGACTGGATGGGCCACTTGCCTGATCCAACATGGCTTCTCTTATGTTCTTATGTGACACAGAGTGTTGGACTGGAGGGGCCACTGGCCTGATCCAACATGGCTTCTCTTATGTTCTTATGTGACACAGAGTGTTGGACTGGATGGGCCGGCCCATCCTGATCCAACAGGCTTCTTTGTCACATATGAACATCAGAGAAGCATGTTGGATCAGGCCATTGGCCTGATCCAACATGGCTTCTCTTCTGTTCTTATGGGACCCATGCCTAGCTTGGATTGTCAGGGATCTACTACCAGGAATCAGATTTTCAGATGATGGTCTCTCAGTCTCTCATGATGCTTTGTTTCCCTCTCCTGTGCATCTTTCTCCTTACAGGAGAAGAGCGGTGGTCAAGCCGAAGGACTGCCCCCCTGAGGGCAACCATGGAGAAACGCCCCCTTGGAGACCTCTACGATTTTTCTTCTGAACACGTCCAAAAACTGCTGCACAATAAATTTGTGGTGATTTTAGGCGATTCCAGTGAGTACTTTACTAAACTCGAGTAGTTGCGCATGTGATGTGGGGGTCAGAATGCCGGATTCGGAGTGGAGGGCGGGATATGAATCCAATATCATCTTCCTAATGGCAGTTTTGTGAACTTCTTACACACAGAAGCTGTGTCGTGTGTCAGCTGGCTCTTGTGAATGGGAGGGACGGTGGCTCAGTGGAAGAGCATCTGCTTGGGAAGCAGAAGGTCCCAGGTTCAATCCCCGGCATCTCCAACAAAAAAGGGTCCAGGCAAATAGGTGTGAAGAACCTCAGCCTGAGACCCTGGAGAGCCGCTGCCAGTCTGAGTAGACAAGACTGACTCTGATGGACCCAGGGTCTGATTCAGTAGAAGGCAGCTTCATATTTTCATATGTCTATTGGGAAGGGACAGTGGCTCAGTGACAGAGCATCTGTTTGGTAAGCAGAAGGTCCCAGGTTCAATCCCCGGCATCTCCAACTAAAAAGGGTCCCGGCAAATAGGCATGAAAAACCTCAGCTGGAGACCCTGGAGAGCCGCTGCCAGTCTGAGGAGACAATACTGACTTTGATGGACCGAGGGTCTGATTCAGTAGAAGGCGGCTTCATATGTTCATATAACTTTGAAACATTTGGCTGTATCAAACTGTGGGTTGTGATTGTTGAACGCATCACGTGAGAATCTCTGCACTGAATGTCAGATTGCAAGAATCTTGTGTATGTAATATATTGATGTGCTAGATCAAGGGTGTCAAACATGCAGTTCGGGGGCCGAATCAAAGCCCACAGAGGGCGCCTATCAGTCCCCCAGACAACTGTCTGTCATCTGCTTCCTTCTCCCTCTCTCTTGCTTCCTTCTGCATAGCAGTTTGCTTTGCATGGCTTGCTCAATTGCACAAGAGCTACAGAGCAAAACCTCTATTTTCTCCATTGGCTGAGGCTCCTCCCTCGGGGAGGAAGGGGGGGAATAGCTTACTTTGCCAGGGTCTCTCAATTGCACAGCAGAGCTACTGAGCCAAGCCTCTCTTCCTTCTATTGGCTGAGGCTCCTCCCCCCCTCTTGTCCCCTGGGGAAGGAAGGAAAGAGCCAGAGCTTCCCTTGCCCAGTTCCCTGGATCCCATGGGAGAAATACAAAGAAAGCACCTTTAAGACCAATGAGTGCTATCGTTTTAAGTTTTAAAAATATATATATTGTTCGTCTGTTCTTTATAAAATTTATCTCTCTGCTATTTAATCTTAAATAGAGCCAAATAGTCAGCCGTGTTGGTCTGAAGTAGTAGAACAAAATAGGAGTCAAGTGACACCTTTAAGACCAATTTAGCTTTATTCAGAATGTAAGCTTTCGTGTGCTCTCTAAGCACTCTTCTTCAGACGAAAAATCCGGTACAGTGAGCAAAGCCACACGTAGCTGGTAGTGGCTCAGAATGCAAACTGGCACAAATTTAAGATCCAATGACAGTATAGTAAAATTATCTGGTAGGGACTGGTTTAGAATGCAAAATGGTAAAAAAAAAAATTAAGATTCAATGACAGTAAAAGAACAGTAAAATTAACAAATGGAGCAAACCTTTGTTCTGAGTAGCATGAGCATGCAAAAGCAAGAAAACAGTAATATATCAAAATGTGAGAGTGTCTGTTAATGACTATATTGTATTACACCTGGGTCAACGGAGACTATTCAGAGTGGAGGGTGGAATATACTGTAAATATATTTATTTATATTTACAGATAAAAATATGGAGCAGAGGTCCATCAGTGGCTATTAGCCACAGTGTGTATATGTGTGTGTGTGTGTGTGTGTCACCTGCGACTCCTTGAGCGCTTTCATCAGCGCTGCCTTCGCACCATCCTCAACATCCACTGGAGTGACTTTGTGACCAACACTGAAGTCCTCAAGCGGGCGGAGGTTACCAGCATCGAGGCACTGCTGTTGAAGACGCAGCTGCGCTGGGCAGGGCATATTTCTAGGATGGAAAACCACCGCCTTCCCAAGATTGCCCTGTATGGCGAACTCTCCACCGGCCATCGAAATAGAGGGGCACCAAAGAAGAGGTACAAGGACTCCTTGAAGAAATCCCTTAGCACCTGTCACATCAACCATCACCAGTGGTCTGACCTAGCCTCAGATCGCAAAGCATGGAGGCACACCATCCACCAGGCTGTCTCTTCCTTTGAGAACACGCGCATAGCTGGTCTTGAGGACAAAAGGAGATTGAGGAAGAATCGCACTGCTACAGGACCAACCCTAAATCAGACTTTTCCCTGCAGCCGCTGTGGCCGGACCTGCCTGTCCCGCATTGGTCTTGTCAGCCACCAGCGAGCCTGCAGCAAACGTGGACTATTGCACCCTTCTTAAATCTTCGTTCGCGAAGCCAAGCCGAGAGAGAGAGTGTGTGTGTGTGTGTGTGTGTGTGTATATATATATATATATATTTGGCCGCTGTGTGACACAGAATGTTGGACTGGATGGGCCATTGGCCTGATCTAACATGGCTTCTCTTATGTTCTTATGTTCTTATTTATATTATATAAATATATATATATATATATATATATATATATATATATATTTGGCCGCTGTGTGACACAGAATGTTGGACTGGATGGGCCATTGGCCTGATCTAACATGGCTTCTCTTATGTTCTTATGTTCTTATTTATATTATATAAATATATATATATATATATATATATATATATATATATATATATATATATATATATATATATATATATATATTTGGCCGCTGTGTGACACAGAATGTTGGACTGGATGGGCCATTGGCCTGATCTAACATGGCTTCTCTTATGTTCTTATGTTCTTATTTATATTATATAAATACCTTCGTTTTGACCCAGGCTTAATACAATACGCTTAATATAGAGCCTACCAGCTCTGTATGGTTCTGCTCAGCTATGTATGGCTTTGCTCACTGTGCTGGATTCCTCGTCTGATGAAGCGTGCTTAAGAGCACAGGAAAGCTGACGTAAATAAAAATTGGTTAGTCTTAAAAGTGCCACTTGACTCACTATTTTGTTCAACTGCTTCAGACCAACACGGCTGCCCGCTTGGATCTTAATACAATATAGTCATTAGCAGACGCTCTCGCATTTTGACATATTACTGTTTTCTCACTTTTGCATGCTCATGCGACTCAGATCAAAGGTTTGCTCCATTTGTTAATTTTACTATTCTGTCATTGAATCTCGATTTTTTTTTTTTTTTACCATTTTGCATTCTAAACCACTCCCTACCAGATAATTTTACTATACTCTCATTGGTTCTTAAATATGTACCAGTTTGCATTCTGGGCCACGGACTACCAGCTAAGTGTGGCTTTGCTCACTGTACCGGATTCCTCGTCTGATGAAGTGTGCTTAGAGAGCGCACGAAAGCTTACGTTCTGAATAAAACTAAGTTGGTCTTAAAGGTGCAACTTGACTCCTAATTTGTTCTAATCTTAAACAGGTACGCACATGGCCTGGCCCAACAAGGTCTCATTTATGTCAGATCCGTCCCTCATAACAAAAGAGTTTGACACCCCTTTGCTAGATGGTGCATAATAAATTCTGATTGCCATTAATTTCTATTTAGTCTTTGGTTATGATCTCATCTTGGTGATACTGACAGTGAAGAGCCAGTTTGGTGTAGTGGTTAAGTGTGCGGATTCATATCTGGGAGAACTGGGTTTGATTCCCCACTCCTCCACTTGAACCTGCTGGAATGGCCTTGGGTCAGCCATAGCTCTGGCAGAGGTTGTCCTTGAAACGGCAGCTGCTGTGAGAGCCCTCTCAGCCCCACCCACCTCACAGGGTGTCTGTTGTGGGGGAGGAAGATAAAGGAGATTGTGAGCCGCTCGGAGACTCTTCGGAGTGGAGGGTGGAATATAAATCCAATATCTTCATCTGCCTCACAAGGCGTCTGTTATGGGAGAGGAAGGGAAAGGAGATTGTGAGCCGCTCTGAGACTCTTCGGAGTGGAGGTGGGATATAAATCCAATATCTTCATCTACCTCACAGGGTGTCTGTTGTGGGGGAGGAAGGGAAAGGAGATTGGGAGCCGCTCGGAGACTCTTCGGAGTGGAGGGCGGGATATAAATCTAATATCTTCATCTACCTCACAGGGTGTCTGTTGTGGGGGAGGAAGGGAAAGGAGATTGTGAGGCGCTCTGAGACTCTTCGGAGTGGAGGGCGGGATATAAATCCAATATCTTCACTTACCTCACAGGGTGTCTGTTGTGGGGGAGGAAGGGAAAGGAGATTGTAGGTCGCTCGGAGACTCTTCGGAGTGGAGGGCGGGATATAAATCCAATATCTTCATCTACCTCACAGGGTGTCTGTTGTGGGGGAGGAAGGGAAAGGAGATTGTGAGCCGCTCTGAGACTCTTCGGAGTGGAGGGCGGGATATAAATCCAATATCTTCATCTACCTCACAGGGTGTCTGTTGTGGGGGAGGAAGGGAAAGGAGATTGTGAGCCGCTCTGAGACTCTTCGGAGTGGAGGGCGGGATATAAATCCAATATCTTCATTTACCTCACAGGGTGTCTGTTGTGGGGGAGGAAGGTAAAGGAGATTGTGAGCCGCTCTGAGACTCTTCGGAGTGGAGGGCGGGATATAAATCCAATATCTTCATCTACCTCACAGGGTGTCTGTTGTGGGGGGGGGGGGGAAGGGAAAGGAGATCCTGAGGCGCTCTGAGACTCTTCGGAGTGGAGGGTGGGATATAAATCCAATATCTTCATCTACCTCTCAGGGTGTCTGTTGTGGGGGAGGAAGGGAAAGGAGATTGTGAGCCGCTCTGAGACTCTTCGGAGTGGAGGGCGGGATATAAATCCAATATCTTCATTTACCTCACAGGGTGTCTGTTGTGGGGGACGAAGGGAAAGGAGATTGTGAGCCGCTCTGAGACTCTTCGGAGTGGAGGGCGGGATATAAATCCAATATCTTCATCTACCTCACAGGGTGTCTGTTGTGGGGGAGGAAGGGAAAGGAGATTGTGAGGCGCTCTGAGACTCTTCGGAGTGGAGGGCGGGATATAAATCCAATATCTTCATTTACCTCACAGGGTGTCTGTTGTGGGGGAGGAAGGGAAAGGAGATTGTGAGCCGCTCTGAGACTCTTCGGAGTGGAGGGCGGGATATAAATCCAATATCTTCATCTACCTCACAGGGTGTCTGTTGTGTGGGAGGAAGGGAAAGGAGATTCTGAGGCGCTCTGAGACTCTTTGGAGTGGAGGGCGGGATATAAATCCAATATCTTCATATACCTCACAGGGTGTCTGTTGTGGGGGAGGAAGGGAAAGGAGATTGTGAGCCGCTCTGAGACTCTTCGGAGTGGAGGGCGGGATATAAATCCAATATCTTCATGTACCTCACTAGGTGTCTGTTGTGGGGGAGGAAGGGAAAGGAGATTGTGAGCCGCTCTGAGACTCTTCAGAGTGGAGCGTGGGATATAAATCCAATATCATCTTCTTCTAGTAGCCACTGATGAACCTCTACTCCAGGACAAAATTTTCCTTTTCTCCCTTCCTTTGCAGTTCAGCGGACGATTTACAAGGACCTAGTGCGCTTTCTCCAGGACAATGGCTTGCTCACCGAACAGGAGCTGAAAGTGAAAGTACGCTCTCTTTTGGATCCTTAGTAACCTTTGTTTTCTTGTAAAGCTCTTATGCATAAACCTTGCTTTGGACAACAGCTGTCGGGCCCCTTGCTGCTGCTGTCTGAGCAGTCGGGTTAGAACGGATAAAAGGAAGTCCTTCACCCAAAGGGTGATGAACATGTGAAATTCACTGCCACAGGAGTGGTGGCAGCTGCCAGCATAGACAGCTTCAAGAGGGGAATGGATAAGCATCTGGAGCAGAGGTCCATCAGTGGCATTAGCCACAGCCTATTGTTGGAACTCTCTTTCTGGAGCAGTGATGCTCTGTATTCTTGGTGCTTGGGAGGGGCACAGTGGTAGGGCTTCTAGCACCACTGGTGGACCTCTTGATGGCACTTGAGTTTGGGGTTTTTTGGCCATTGTGTGACACAGAGTGTTGGACTGGATGGGCCATTGGCCTGATCCAAAAGGGCTTCTCTTATGTTCTTATGTGACACAGAGTGTTGGACTGGAGGGGCCATTGGCCTGATCCAACAGGGCTTCTCTTTTGTTCTTATGTGACACAGAGTGCTGGACTGGATGGACCATTGGCCTGATCCAACAGGGCTTCTCTTTTGTTCTTATGTGACACAGAGTGTTGGACTGGATGGGCCATTGGCCTGATCCAACAGGGCTTCTCTTATGTTCTTATATGAAACAGAGTGTTGGACTGGAGGGGCCATTGGCCTGATCCAACAGGGCTTCTCTTATGTTCTTATGTGGCACAGAGTGTTGGACTGGAGGGGCCACTGGCCTGATCCAACAGGGCTTCTCTTTTGTTCTTATGTGACACAGAGTGCTGGACTGGATGGACCATTGGCCTGATCCAACATGGCTTCTCTTATGTTCTTATGTGGCACAGAGTGTTGGACTGGATGGGCCATTGGCCTGATCCAAAAGGGCTTCTCTTATGTTCTTATGTGACACAGAGTGTTGGACTGGAGGGGCCATTGGCCTGATCCAACAGGGCTTCTCTTTTGTTCTTATGTGACACAGAGTGCTGGACTGGATGGACCATTGGCCTGATCCAACAGGGCTTCTCTTTTGTTCTTATGTGACACAGAGTGCTGGACTGGATGGACCATTGGCCTGATCCAACAGGGCTTCTCTTTTGTTCTTATGTGACACAGAGTGTTGGACTGGATGGGCCATTGGCCTGATCCAACAGGGCTTCTCTTATGTTCTTATATGACACAGAGTGTTGGACTGGAGGGGCCATTGGCCTGATCCAACAGGGCTTCTCTTATGTTCTTATGTGGCACAGAGTGTTGGACTGGAGGGGCCACTGGCCTGATCCAACAGGGCTTCTCTTTTGTTCTTATGTGACACAGAGTGCTGGACTGGATGGGCCACTGGCCTGATCCAACAGGGCTTCTCTTTTGTTCTTATGTGACACAGAGTGCTGGACTGGATGGACCATTGGCCTGATCCAACAGGGCTTCTCTTTTGTTCTTATGTGACACAGAGTGTTGGACTGGATGGACCATTGGCCTGATCCAACAGGGCTTCTCTTTTGTTCTTATGTGACACAGAGTGCTGGACTGGATGGGCCACTGGCCTGATCCAACAGGGCTTCTCTTTTGTTCTTATGTGACACAGAGTGCTGGACTGGATGGACCATTGGCCTGATCCAACAGGGCTTCTCTCATGTTCTTATGTGACACAGAGTGTTGGAATGGATGGGCCATTGGCCTGATCCAACAGGGCTTCTCTTATGTTCTTATATGACACAGAGTGTTGGACTGGAGGGGCCATTGGCCTGATCCAACAGGGCTTCTCTTATGTTCTTATGTGGCACAGAGTGTTGGACTGGAGGGGCCACTGGCCTGATCCAACAGGGCTTCTCTTTTGTTCTTATGTGACACAGAGTGCTGGACTGGATGGGCCACTGGCCTGATCCAACAGGGCTTCTCTTTTGTTCTTATGTGACACAGAGTGCTGGACTGGATGGACCATTGGCCTGATCCAACAGGGCTTCTCTTTTGTTCTTATGTGACACAGAGTGCTGGACTGGATGGGCCACTGGCCTGATCCAACAGGGCTTCTCTTTTGTTCTTATGTGACACAGAGTGCTGGACTGGATGGGCCACTGGCCTGATCCAACAGGGCTTCTCTTTTGTTCTTATGTGACACAGAGTGTTGGACTGGATGGACCATTGGCCTGATCCAACAGGGCTTCTCTTTTGTTCTTATGTGACACAGAGTGCTGGACTGGATGGACCATTGGCCTGATCCAACAGGGCTTCTTTTTTGTTCTTATGTGACACAGAGTGGTGGACTGGATGGACCATTGGCCTGATCCAACAGGGCTTCTCTTATGTGACACGGAGTGTTGGACTGGAGGGGCCATTGGCCTGATCCAACAGGGCTTCTCTTATGTGACACAGAGTGTTGGACTGGATGGGCTACCAGCCTGATCCAACAGGGCTTCTCTTATGTGACACGGAGTGTTGGACTGGATGGGCCACCAGCCTGATCCAGCAGGGCTTCTCTTATGTGACACAGAGTGTTGGACTGGATGGGCCACCAGCCTGATCCAACAGGGCTTCTCTTATGTGACACAGAGTGTTGGACTGGAGGGGCCATTGGCCTGATCCAACAGGGCTTCTCTTATGTTCTTATGTGGCACAGAGTGTTGGACTGGAGGGGCCACTGGCCTGATCCAACAGGGCTTCTCTTTTGTTCTTATGTGACACAGAGTGCTGGACTGGATGGGCCACTGGCCTGATCCAACAGGGCTTCTCTTTTGTTCTTATGTGACACAGAGTGCTGGACTGGATGGACCATTGGCCTGATCCAACATGGCTTCTCTTATGTTCTTATGTGGCACAGAGTGTTGGACTGGATGGGCCATTGGCCTGATCCAAAAGGGCTTCTCTTATGTTCTTATGTGACACAGAGTGTTGGACTGGAGGGGCCATTGGCCTGATCCAACAGGGCTTCTCTTTTGTTCTTATGTGACACAGAGTGCTGGACTGGATGGACCATTGGCCTGATCCAACAGGGCTTCTCTTTTGTTCTTATGTGACACAGAGTGCTGGACTGGATGGACCATTGGCCTGATCCAACAGGGCTTCTCTTTTGTTCTTATGTGACACAGAGTGTTGGACTGGATGGGCCATTGGCCTGATCCAACAGGGCTTCTCTTATGTTCTTATATGACACAGAGTGTTGGACTGGAGGGGCCATTGGCCTGATCCAACAGGGCTTCTCTTATGTTCTTATGTGGCACAGAGTGTTGGACTGGAGGGGCCACTGGCCTGATCCAACAGGGCTTCTCTTTTGTTCTTATGTGACACAGAGTGCTGGACTGGATGGGCCACTGGCCTGATCCAACAGGGCTTCTCTTTTGTTCTTATGTGACACAGAGTGCTGGACTGGATGGACCATTGGCCTGATCCAACAGGGCTTCTCTTTTGTTCTTATGTGACACAGAGTGTTGGACTGGATGGACCATTGGCCTGATCCAACAGGGCTTCTCTTTTGTTCTTATGTGACACAGAGTGCTGGACTGGATGGGCCACTGGCCTGATCCAACAGGGCTTCTCTTTTGTTCTTATGTGACACAGAGTGCTGGACTGGATGGACCATTGGCCTGATCCAACAGGGCTTCTCTTTTGTTCTTATGTGACACAGAGTGTTGGACTGGATGGGCCATTGGCCTGATCCAACAGGGCTTCTCTTATGTTCTTATATGACACAGAGTGTTGGACTGGAGGGGCCATTGGCCTGATCCAACAGGGCTTCTCTTATGTTCTTATGTGGCACAGAGTGTTGGACTGGAGGGGCCACTGGCCTGATCCAACAGGGCTTCTCTTTTGTTCTTATGTGACACAGAGTGCTGGACTGGATGGGCCACTGGCCTGATCCAACAGGGCTTCTCTTTTGTTCTTATGTGACACAGAGTGCTGGACTGGATGGACCATTGGCCTGATCCAACAGGGCTTCTCTTTTGTTCTTATGTGACACAGAGTGCTGGACTGGATGGGCCACTGGCCTGATCCAACAGGGCTTCTCTTTTGTTCTTATGTGACACAGAGTGCTGGACTGGATGGGCCACTGGCCTGATCCAACAGGGCTTCTCTTTTGTTCTTATGTGACACAGAGTGTTGGACTGGATGGACCATTGGCCTGATCCAACAGGGCTTCTCTTTTGTTCTTATGTGACACAGAGTGCTGGACTGGATGGACCATTGGCCTGATCCAACAGGGCTTCTTTTTTGTTCTTATGTGACACAGAGTGGTGGACTGGATGGACCATTGGCCTGATCCAACAGGGCTTCTCTTATGTGACACGGAGTGTTGGACTGGAGGGGCCATTGGCCTGATCCAACAGGGCTTCTCTTATGTGACACAGAGTGTTGGACTGGATGGGCTACCAGCCTGATCCAACAGGGCTTCTCTTATGTGACACAGAGTGTTGGACTGGAGGGGCCATTGGCCTGATCCAACAGGGCTTCTCTTATGTGACACGGAGTGTTGGACTGGATGGGCCACCAGCCTGATCCAGCAGGGCTTCTCTTATGTGACACAGAGTGTTGGACTGGATGGGCCACCAGCCTGATCCAACAGGGCTTCTCTTATGTGACACAGAGTGTTGGACTGGAGGGGCCATTGGCCTGATCCAACAGGGCTTCTCTTATGTTCTTATGAACTGCGGTTTGTTTGGTTTTCCCCCCCAATAAATGAAGAGTGCGACTATTACCATGGATGCCCTCCAAATTCATAGGCTGTGATGTCAAATGTGCAGCCTATGGGCCGGATTAGGCCCCTGGAGGTCTCCTGTCAGGCCCCCAAACGGGTCTGCTTCCTCCTCCCTTTCTCTTGCTTCTTTCTGTGTCACAGTTTGCCTTGCACAATAACTACAGAGCAAATCCTCTATTTTCCCCGTTGGCTGAGGCTCCCTCTCATGTTCTGCCTAAATTTCGAGGATCAGCATTATTGTCAGATGGTCGTCTAGCTTCTGTTTGGTGTAGTGGTGAAGTGCGCAGAATCTTATCTGGGAGAACCGGGTTTGATTCCCCACTCCTCCACTTGCAGCTGCTGGAATGGCCTTGGGTCAGCCATAGCTCTTGTAGGAGTTGTCCTTGAAAGGGCAGTTTCTGTCAGAGCTGTCTCAGCCCCACCCACCTCACAGGGTGTCTGTTGTGGTGGAAGAAGTTAAAGGAGATTGTGAGCTGGTCTGAGACTCTGATTCAGAGAGAAGGCTGGGTATAAACCTGCGGTCGTCTTCTTCTTAAAAACCTCCAAGGGAAGAGAGCCCACTGCCTCTCGAGGAAGCCTGTTCTACTGAGGAACCGCTCTGCCAGGAAGTACTTCCTAATGTTCTTATTAGAAGTGATCTTAGAGGGAGCTTATGTTGTCGATGCTCTCCACTTACAGGGTGAAGAGACCTTCTGGAATGACCGTTTAATAGAATGGTTCCTTACCAGGGAGACCACTTTCCGGGAGGTGCGCCAATACCGGAGTGACCACCACCTCCTGCGTTTCTACTTCATCACCCGCATTTTCTCAGAATACGTGGAAAGTATCTTGGCGGACTTTAAGGCTGGTCCGGTACCCGATCTCCTGATCCTGAATTCCTGTGTCTGGGACCTCAATAGGTAACTTCAGTAAATGGTGACCTCTTTGCCCACTCAGGTGTCTCTAGGACGTCTGGAAGGTTTCCTGGGTTGTTCTAACGGGATCTGTACTTCCCAAGCTTCTAACAGCGGAGGCACAGTGAGAGAATCCTTATTGTACTTTCATAGAATCGTAGAGTTGGCAGGGATCTCCAGGGTCATATAGTCCAACCCCCTGCACAATGCAGGAAACTCACAACCACTCCCCCTAAATTCACAGGATCCTCATTGCTGTCAGATGGCCATCTAGCCTCTGTTTAAAAACCTCCAAGGAAGGAGAGCCCACCACCTCCCGAGGAGAAAGCCTGTTTCACTGAGGAACCGCTCTAACGGTCAGGAAGTTCTTCCTGATGTTGAGTCGGAAACTCTTTTGATTTAATTTCAACCTATTGGTTCTGGTCCTAACTTCTGGGTCCACAGAAAACAATTCCACACTATCCTCTATTGGACAGCCCTTCAAGTACTTGAAGATGGGGGTCCTATCACCTCTCAGCCGCCTCCTCTCCAGGCTAAACATGCCCAGCTCCTTTAACCTTTCCTCATTGGACTTGGTCTCCAGACCCCTCATCATCTTCGTCGTCCTCCTCTGGACCCGTTCCAGCTTGTCTATATCCTTCTTAAAATGTGGTGCCCAAAACTGAACACCATACTCCAGGTGAGGTCTTACCAGAGCAAAGCGATACCATCACATCACATGATCTGGACACTAGACTTCTGTTGATACGGCCCAAAATTGCATTTGCCTTTTTAGCCGCCGCATCACACTGTTGACTCATGTTCAGCGTATGATCCACTGAGACCCCTAGATCTTTTTCACACATACTCTGGTCTTCACATAGTCATCTTTCAGAGGGGATTGTCCTGTTCCATCCTGTGTCACCACCTCTGTGATTCTGGATGGGCCCTGCTTATGGCTAGATACATTTCCAGAGGCTGGGTTCTTCAGTGGCTACTAGCCCCGAAGACTGAGGGGAACTTCCACATTCAGAGGTGCTAATCCTCCAAATCCCACAGCCAGTAGGCAAGATCAGGGGATGGCCACGGCATTGGTGCCCTTTTGTTGGCCCTCTAGATAGAGATGTGAAGGCCCGGAAAAATTTTTTTGGGGGGGAAACGGTTTTTTTTCCGTTTTTTTCTTGAAGCCTTTTTTGGGTTTTTTTCCCCGAAAAATTGAAAAAAAGAAGAAAAGAAATTGATTATGGAACATTTTATTTTGACATGATGAATAAAATATTTTAAGACAGGGTGCTCAAATATCTTCCAAATCATTTCTAAAAAATATGTATGGTGTCAGATTGTTCTAATTTCTGTGCACTGAGGACAAGCAAGTCCTAGATCATTCCCATTCATTGAAACTTAGTCCTACACTCCCTTCTATACACTTCCCCCCTCTTCAGTTCTTTTGATGAGAAAGCATTTATTTTTATTTTTATTTAATATTGTGGAGAGGAAATATGAATCATTGTTACTTCTCGATTTTTAAAAGCTGTTTTGTGGAGTTTTTTTTTTTTTGTCTGTTTCACATAAACTAGGAAACATTTCAGGAGATTGTTGCTCCATTTGTTACAATTACAAATAAATATTTTAAAAGAATTATGTTTTGTAATAATTGTTTGGATACACTATCTTTTTAATGTGCTAGTTGTGATAATTTCATGCCAAGTAAAATTATCCATAGTCATATTTTATGTTCTTAAAGTAACAGAATGACTTTTAATCTGGAAAAGAGAAAAGAAAAAACAAGTAGCATTTTTTTCAATTTTTCCGAAAAATTCTGTTTGTTTTTGTTTTTTTTTTAAAAACGGGAAAAAACTGGCTTTGTTCAAAGCCTACTGTAAGCTACAGTAGGATTGGCTACATCAAGCATGGCCAAAGGGAGAACCAGATTTTGATTCCCCACTCCTCCACTTGCAGCTGCTGGAATGGCCTTGGGTCAGCCATAGCTCTCTTATCTGGGAGAACCGGGTTGGATTCCCCACTCCTCCAATTGCAGCTGCTGGAATGGCCTTCGGTCAGCCAGAGCTCTCTTATCTGGGAGAACCGGGTTGGATTCCCCACTCCTCCACTTGCACCTGCTGGAATGGCCTTGGGTCAGCCATAGCTCTCTTATCTGGGAGAACCGGGTTTGATTCCCCACTCCCCCACTTGCAGCTGCTGGAATGGCCTTGGGTCAGCCAGAGCTCTCTTATCTGGGAGAACCGGGTTGGATTCCCCACTCCTCCACTTGCACCTGCTGGAATGGCCTTGGGTCAGCCATAGCTCTCTTATCTGGGAGAACCGGGTTGGATTCCCCACTCCTCCACTTGCACCTGCTGGAATGGCCTTGGGTCAGCCATAGCTCTCTTATCTGGGAGAACCGGGTTGGATTCCCCACTCCTCCACTTGCCCCTGCTGGAATGGCCTTGGGTCAGCCAGAGCTCTCTTATCTGGGAGAACCGGGTCGGATTCTCCACTCCTCCACTGGCAGCTGCTGGAATGGCCTTGGGTCAGCCAGAGCTCTCTTATCTGGGAGAACCGGGTTTGATTCCCCACTCCTCCACTTGCACCTGCTGGAATGGCCTTGGGTCAGCCAGAGCTCTCTGATCTGGGAGAACCGGGTTGGATTCCCCACTCCTCCACTTGCAGCTGCTGGAATGGCCTTGGGTCAGCCAGAGCTCTCTTATCTGGGAGAACCGGGTTTGATTCCCCACTCCTCCACTTGCACCTGCTGGAATGGCCTTGGGTCAGCCAGAGTTCTCTTATCTGGGAGAACCGGGTTGGATTCCCCACTCCTCCACTTGCCCCTGCTGGAATGGCCTTGGGTCAGCCAGAGCTCTCTTATCTGGGAGAACCGGGTCGGATTCTCCACTCCTCCACTTGCAGCTGCTGGAATGGCCTTGGGTCAGCCAGAGCTCTCTTATCTGGGAGAACCGGGTTTGATTCCCCACTCCTCCACTTGCACCTGCTGGAATGGCCTTGGGTCAGCCAGAGCTCTCTGATCTGGGAGAACCGGGTTGGATTCCCCACTCCTCCACTTGCAGCTGCTGGAATGGCCTTGGGTCAGCCAGAGCTCTCTTATCTGGGAGAACCGGGTTTGATTCCCCACTCCTCCACTTGCACCTGCTGGAATGGCCTTGGGTCAGCCAGAGCTCTCTTATCTGGGAGAACCGGGTTTGATTCCCCACTCCTCCACTTGCACCTGCTGGAATGGCCTTGGGTCAGCCAGAGCTCTCTTATCTGGGAGAGCCAGGTTTGATTCCCCACTCCTCCACTTGAGCTGCTGGAATGGCCTTGGGTCAGCCAGAGCTCTCTTATCTGGGAGAACCGGGTTGGATTCCCCACTCCTCCACTTGCATCTGCTGGGATGGCATTGGGTTAGCTGTAGCTCTCGCAGAGGTGTCCTTGAAAGGGCAGCTTCTATCAGAGCTCCCTCAGCCCCACCCACCTCGCAGGCAGTGTTCCCTCTAAGCTGAGTTAGTGTGAGCTAGCTCACAATTTTTTTAGCCTCCAGCTCACACATTTTTGTCTCGGCTCAGGAAAAATGGCCCTAGAGCAAACTAATTTATGCAGGAGCTCACAACTTGAATGCCAGTAGCTCACAAAGTTGAATTTTTGCTCAGAAGACTCCACAGCTTAGAGGGAATGTTGCTCACAGGATGTCTTTGGGGGGGGGGAGGTAAAGGAGATTGTGAGCCGCTCTGAGACAGTGTGATGGAGAACCTGCAAGAAGTTGCATGGAGCAGAAGAAGATTAGAAGATATTGGATTTATATCCCGCCCTCCACTCCAAAGAGTCTCAGAGCAGCTCACAATCTCCTTTACCTTCCTCCCCCACAACAGACACCCTGTGAGGTAGATGAAGATATTGGATTTATATCCCGCCCTCCACTCCAAAGAGTCTCAGAGCAGCTCACAATCTCCTTTACCTTCCTCCCCCACAACAGACACCCTGTGAGGTAGATGAAGATATTGGATTTATATCCCGCCCTCCACTCCGAAGAGTCTCAGAGCAGCTCACAATCTCCTTTACCTTCCTCCCCCACAACAGACACCCTGTGAGGTAGATGAAGATATTGGATTTATATCCCGCCCTAAGAGTCTCAGAGCAGCTCACAATCTCCTTTACCTTCCTCCCCCACAACAGACACCCTGTGAGGTAGATGAAGATATTGGATTTATATCCCGCGCTCCACTCCGAAGAGTTTCAGAGCGGCTCACAATCTCCTTTACCTCCCCCCCCCCCCACAACAGACACCCTGTGAGGTAGATGAAGATATTGGATTTATATCCTGCCCTCCACTCTGAAGAGTCTCAGAGCAGCTCACAACCTCCTTTACCTTCCTTCCCCACAACTAACACCCTGTGAGGTAGATGAAGATATTGGATTTAGATCCCGCGCTCCACTCCGAAGAGTTTCAGAGCGGCTCACAATCTCCTTTACCTTCCCCCCTCCCACAACAGACACCCTGTGAGGTAGATGAAGATATTGGATTTATATCCCGCCCTCCACTCCGAAGAGTCTCAGAGCAGTTCACAATCTCCTTTCCCTTCCTCCCCCACAACAGACACCCTGTGAGGTGGGTGGGGCTGGAGAGGGCTCTCACAGCAGCTGCCCTTTCAAGGACAACCTCTGCCAGAGCTATGGCTGACCCAAGGCCATTCCAGCAGGTGCAAGCGGAGGAGTAGGGAATGAAACCAGGTTCTCCAAGATAAGAGAGCTATGGCTGACCCAAGGCCATTCCAGCAGGTGCAAGTGGAGCAGTGGGGAATCCAACCCAGTTCTCCCAGATAAGAGAGCTCTGGCTGACCCAAGGCCATTCCAGCAGCCGCAAGTGGAGGAGTGGGGAATCCAACTCGGTTCTCCCAGATAAGAGAGCTCTGGCTGACCCAAGGCCATTCCAACATGTGCAAGTGGAGGAGTGGGGAATCAAACCCGGTTCTCCCAGATAAGAATCCACACACTTAACCACTACACCAAACTGGCTCTCCATCCGTATCCCCTTCCCCACACTATTTCCTCTTTCCCTCGTCCTGGCAATCTCTGTATCCTCACCTTTCCTTGCTTCGTCTTCTCCTTCCCATCCACCTGTCCACTACCCAAATGTTACCTTCTTCCCTTCACACCTTCTGCTATATTTATTATTTATTTACTTCAGTTATACACTGCCTTTCCCACACAAAAGGACCCAAAGGAAGAGACGGTGTACTCCGCTCCTCCGTTCTATCATCGCAACAATCTTGTGAGGTAGGAGAGGCTGAGAATGTGTCACTGGCCCAACGTCACCCAGTGAACCTCCACAGCAGAAGGGGAATCCGGCCCTGTCGGATCCTAATCTGAAATGTTAACCCTTGCATCACATTGACTTTGTGGCGGGGCTGTGGTTGAACGGTAGCAAGCAGCCAGTCCTGGGTGAATTGTGTAAGTTGTGTGGTTTTAAGTTGCCCAGTGTTTGCTACCAGGCCTGGCCCCTGTGAGTTCTTCTTCAAAGACCAAAACACGAAAGACCCCATCTCTTCCCCCCACCCACCTTTTGCTGATAGAAACCGAGGCTGAAAGGCTGGTGATACTCTGCGGTTGCCTAGCAATGGCCACTGAGGGCATCTGTTTCTTAAAGCTACGGGTGCTTTCTGTTATTTTGGGGGGTGTTAACTCCCCCAGAAGAGATTATTCTGCAAACTTGGAGCGTTTTCGGGCTTGTAGAAAGATGTCATGTGTGTTCATGGCTCCAGTCTCTAAGTATCTGCAGATCTGGCCACATTGAGAATCGGATGTGTTGATGATGGTAATTAATAGATGAATTTCTGAAAAGCAAGTCTGGTTCCTAAATTTTTGGGCTGGATTTTTCAGCAGAAAAGAGAGAGAGAGAGAGGTCCTCTTCTCTAGAATGTTGTTGTGCTCTGTTTCTAAACTGAAATTGTATCACTGTGCAGCACTGTTGGTATACCCGGCATGTTAAACAATAAATAGGATGGGATCCATGTGAGGAAATGCGTCAAAATTCACTTAAAACTTGGGCTCCAGTTGGGGGAAGAAACAAATCTCGTCTCCAACGCTGTTTGACCACATTCCACTACTTCTGGAGGTTTCTCAGAAGGCCTCATGGATTTCTCCTCCTGTCCAGATACGCCGATTGGTCTTCCAAGGAACCGTTAGAGAAGGCCTTCTGGGAGTACCGGCAGAACCTGCAAACGCTGTTTGAGAAGTTGCACGACATCCTACCGACATCCTGCCTTATCATTTGGAACACCGCCATGCCAATCAGTCGCAAAGTCAGGAAAGCATATCTCAAGCCCGGGGTAGGAGATCTGTTTTGTTCTGGGGACATGATGGGACTGAAATAAAGACATAGGAGTCAGCAGGGGTGGGATTCTAGCAGGAACTCCTTTGCATATAGGCCACACACCCCTGATGTAGCTAATCCTCCAAGAGCTTACAAAAAAGAGTCTTGTAAGCCAGAGGTGGCCAACAGTAGTTCTCCAGATGTTTTTTTGCCTACAACCCCCATCTATCTATCTATCTATCCATCCATCCATCCATCCATCCATCCATCCATCCATCATCTATCCATCATCCATCCATCTATCCATCCATCCATCCATCCATCCATCCATCCATCCATCATCCATCCATCCATCCATCCATCCATCCTCTATCCATCATCCATCCATCTATCTATCTATCTATCCATCTATCTATCCATCTATCTATCCATCTATCTATCCATCCATCCATCCATCCATCATCTATCTATCCATCTATCCATCTATCCATCTATCCATCTATCCATCTATCTATCTATCTATCTATCATGCTGGCTGGGGCTGATGGGAGTTGTAGGCAAAAAACATCTGGAGAGCTACCGTTGGCCACCCTTGTTGTAAGCAGTGGCAGGTTGGGTCTTAAAATATTGGTTGCCTGTAGAGACAGGGGGCCCACCCACAACTATAAGGCTATCATTTAATTTTTATAAGAAATAAATAAAATTCCCCCCAAAAAAATATAAGTGGAAAAAAGGTACAATTAAAATTTTGCGAAATAAATGTGTGTGTGTGTATATATATATTAGCAATTACAGTGTACATTTATTGTACATTTTACTGGCAGTATGCAGTAGATATTAAATGTAAATACAGATTGCATTTAGAACATAAGAGAAGCCATGTTGGATCAGACCAATGGCCCATCCAGTCCAACGCTCTGTGTCACACAGTAGCCAATATATGTGTGTGTACACACACACACACACACATATATACACTGTGGCTAATAGCCACTGAGGGACCTCTGCTCCATATTTGTATCCAATTCCCTCTTAAAGCTGGCTATGCTTGTAGCCGCCACCCCCTCCTGTGGCAGGGAATTCCACATGTTAATCACCCTTTGGGTGACGAAGTACTTCCTTTTATCCATTCTAACCCAACTGCTCAGCAATTTCATCGAATGCCCACAAATTCTTGTATTGTGAGAAAGGGAGAAAAGGACTTCTTTCTCTACCTTCTCCATCCCCATGCATCATTTTGTCAACCTCCATCCTGTCACCCCGCAGTCGACGTTTCTCCAAGCTATAGAGCCCCAAGCGTTTGAACCTTTCTTCATTTTCTCCAGGGGAGCTGATCTCTGCCAGCTGGAGATCAGTTGGAAAAGCGAAAGATCCCCAGGGCCCACCTGGAGGCTGGCAACCCTAAACACAATGTCAATTTTAGTTGCATTCCAGTAATAATATTGGGACTTCGATTATCTTTTCAAGCGACTAAAAGGACATTAACATTTTT
This sequence comes from Heteronotia binoei, assembly GCF_032191835.1. Lineage (NCBI taxonomy): Eukaryota > Metazoa > Chordata > Lepidosauria > Squamata > Gekkonidae > Heteronotia > Heteronotia binoei. The sequence continues at coordinate 121,702,278 of NC_083231.1, forward strand.
AACATGTTGTCTGACGTTTAAGGGTGCCCACTTCATCAGGGGCCCACTTGCCATCGGGCAAGCTGACGCCCTGGCCAGTCCGCCGCTGCTTGTAAGCTCCAGGAGGATTGGCTACATCAGGGGTGTGCGGCCTAATATGCAGAGGAACTCCTGCTAGAATTCCACCCCTGTAGCCAATCCTCCAAGAGCTTACAGGGCTGTTAGTACAGGACCTACTGTAAGCTCCAGGAGGATTGGCTACATCAGGGGTGTGCGGCCTAATATGCAGAGGAACTCCTGCTAGAATTCCACCCCTGTAGCCAATCCTCCAAGAGCTTACAGGGCTGTTAGTACAGGACCTACTGTAAGCTCCAGGAGGATTGGCTACATCAGGGGTGTGCGGCCTAATATGCAGAGGAACTCCTGCTAGAATTCCACCCCTGTAGCCAATCCTCCAAGAGCTTACAGGGCTGTTAGTACAGGACCTACTGTAAGCTCCAGGAGGATTGGCTACATCAGGGGTGTGCGGCCTAATATGCAGAGGAACTCCTGCTAGAATTCCACCCCTGTAGCCAATCCTCCAAGAGCTTACAGGGCTGTTAGTACAGGACCTACTGTAAGCTCCAGGAGGATTGGCTACATCAGGGGTGTGCGGCCTAATATGCAGAGGAACTCCTGCTAGAATTCCACCCCTGTAGCCAATCCTCCAAGAGCTTACAGGGCTGTTAGTACAGGACCTACTGTAAGCTCTTGGAGGATTGGCTACATCAGGGGTGTGCGGCCTAATATGCAGAGGAACTCCTGCTAGAATTCCACCCCTGGGGGCCAGCGGTGATAAGCCTCTGTGTGGGCTGGAGCGCTTCAGACCACAGGCTAGGGGCTCGCATGACTGAACATAAAAATAATAATAATAAGTTTTTATTTATACCCCGCTCTCCCCGCCAAGGCAGGCTCAGGGCGGCTTACAGAGCATGATCCAGTACCATGGCATAACAACAGATAAAAATCAGTCAACAGTATAAATACAATATATAAATTAATATTAAAAATAAGCTAAAACAATACAATGGTGCTCCAGTCTCTGTTTATCCAAGGCAGCGTAGTATTAATTCTGGTTCCGTCTTAAAAGGCTACTTGGAAGAGGGCAGTTTGGAAGAGGGCAGAGGGCATACATCCCTTTGTATGTTAACACCTCTCTGTGCAGCATTTTTGCCTGTCCAGGAAAAGGGTTCTAACCAAGACTTCGCCCTGACTGTCTAGTTTTCTCTGTGTAAAACACGTGTCCCCGGTGTAGTGCCTTTTTTTTTCTTTAAAGGCATTTTTGCTTTAGTTTCTTCAATTTTCGTATAGAACAAAATACAATGAATCATAAATCACTATACCATCAATACAAATAACCAGGAGGAAATTGGCTAAGATGAGCAAGAAAATGTCGGATAGATGTTGGAAGTGTAAAAAACATGAAGGTTCTTTCTTCCATATGTGGTGGACATGTGAAAAAGCGAAAGAGTATTGGAAGATGATACAACAAGAAATCTCCAAAATATTGGGTTACGACTTTAAGAAAATTGCAGAGACATTTTTGCTTGGATTACAATTAGAAAAATATCCAAAGGAAGATAGGACTCTAATTTGGTACCTGCTATCAGCTGCTAGGACATTGTATGCGCAGCTTTGGAAGCAAGAAAAAATACCGGATAAATGGGATTGGACTATGAAAGTTCTATCGTGGAGTGAAATGGATAAATTAACTAGAACATTAAGAGACTATGATTTGGAGATATTTAAAAAAGAGTGGAGGAAGTTTAAAGAATACATAGAGAAAGAGCCGAATGTAAGAAGACATTGGACAATTTTTTAGTAATAATGGGGGGGGGGGGGGAAACGAAGAAGCAAGAAGGGGGGGGGGGAAATATTTATATAATGAATTTTGAGTAGTCAGATGTATCTTTAGTATTGAATTAGAATCTATAACCTCGGGGAAGTCTATATTGGAGGGAGGGGGGATTGAAAAGTCATATGGGTTAGTATTGAAGCAACGAAGGGAAATTAAGTTCTGTAACCATATGCTATCAATAAATTGGTTAAAACACAATACAAATAACCAGGAGTGAAATTCCGGCAGGAGCGCCTTGACATATTAGGCCACGCACCCTTGATGTAGCCAATCCTCCGAGAGCTTACAAAAAAAGAGCCTCATAAGCTCTCGGAGGATTGGCTACATCGAGGGTGTGTGGCCTAATATGCAAAGGAGCTCCTGCCTGAATTCCACCCCTGGAAATAACTCAGTATAAATAATTGCACAATAAAACTTTTGAAGACAGCCCTGCTGCGTAACAAAAGAAAAATAGGACTGGGGAGTAAGTTAGATAAGTTCAAAGCAACCAGCTAGTTTTAAGAAATTGAGCAAACTGTACACCTGAAGGACGGTTTTCTTCTAGAAGTACCAAGCTTTTCCAGTATTGGAAACCAGCGTTCATGGTAACCCGAACGATACGTTGAGGAGTTATTGGTTTTTATACTGTCTGAAATTTTGTCCATTAATAAATGAGTCCAGATTCTATTGAACCAATCCCATAGGCATTTCTTGCGTTCTCCAAGAAAAAGTGCAGAAAAGGGCAACTAGAATTGAGTTGAGTGAGCCGCCCTGAGCCCGCCTTGGTGGGGTAGGGCGGGATATAAATCAAATCAAATAAAATGAAATGAAAACTAGAATGATTAAAGGTTTGGAACACTTTCCTTATGAAGAAAGGTTAAAAGCTTGGGGCTCTTTAGCTCGGAGAAACATCGACTGCGGGGTGATGTGATAGAGATTTACAAGATTATGCATGGGATGGAGAAAGTAGAGAAAGAAGTCCTTTTCTCCCTTTCTCACAATACAAGAACTCGTGGGCATTCAATGAAATTGCTGAGCAGTCAGGTTAGAACGGATAAAAGGAAGTCCTTCTTCACCCAAAGGGTGATTAACATGTGGAATTCACTGCCTCAGGAGGTGAAAATATGGAATAGAGGTCCATCAGTGGCTATTAGCCACAGTGTATATGTGTGTGTGTGTGTATGTGTACACACACACACATATATTGGCCACTGTGTGACACAGAGTGTTGGACTGGATGGGCCAGTGGCCTGATTCAACATGGCTTCTCTTATGTTCTTATGTGACACAGAGTGTTGGACTGGATGGGCCAGTGGCCTGATCCAACAGGGCTTCTCTTATGTGACACAGAGTGTTGGACTGGATGGGCCACTGGCCTGATCCAACATGGCTTCTCTTATGTTCTTATGTCACACAGAGTGTTGGACTGGATGGCCCATTGGCCTGATCCAACCTGGCTTCTCTTATGTTTAAATGCACCTGCTGTCTTTGCCGCTGTTAACAAGATGGTAATGAGGTCTTTCCGTGACTGCAATATTGGAATATCACCCCACAGATACAGATATAAAGTTTCAAGTTTGTTAGGAATTACACAGCCGGTGATATCTTTTAAGTTTCAAGATGACCTCTTGCCAACACGATTTAATGTATTTACAACTCCACCAACAGCGGATCAAGGAACGTCTCTCCCCGCAGCCCTCCCAGTACAAAGGTGATCTGGATTTTTTAATATAGTGTAACTTAGCCAGAGCAAGATACCATTTGGCTAATAATTTTATCTTTTGTTCCAGTACAGTGCTTGTGAGCACTGTGATGCTCTCTGACAGTGGCCACCGTAGTGTTGGCTCCTCTTTCCTCGTGTATTTTTAAAACCTGTTATATGCAGGGCTTTTTTTTGGTAGCAGGAACCCTTTGCATATTAGGCCACACCCCCTGATGTAGCCAATCCTCCAAGAGCTTACAAAAAAGAGCCTTGTCAGCTCTTAGGGGATTGGTTACATCGGCGGGGGTGGCCTAATATGCAAAGGAGCTCCTGCTAGAATTCCGCCCCTGCCAATAAGGAAGAGACAGAGGTGGTTGGGTGTTCTGGGCCCTCCCCTGCAGACCAGAGTGGGGGCAGCCAGTAGGAGGCCCTCCCTGGTCCCCTGCTTTGTGACACCCTCCTTTTCCCACTCCGTGCAGACACCGAACTTGGCGACTCCCGAGGACATCCTGAGGGCCAACTTCGAAGGGGCCACCCTGTCCTCCTGCTTCCAGTTTGACGTGATGGACTTGAACTTCTGTTTCCGCTTCTTCGAAGAGTGCCGGGCCTGGGACGGGGTCCACTGGAACGCGGTGGTGCACCGCTTCATCACCAAGCTGCTGCTGACCCACGTGGCCAGAGACTGGGGGGTCAAATTGAAACAGAAACAGCCCTCAGACGGTGAGATGGGGGGGGGGGCGCTATCAACAGAGCGGTTTGTGGTCCCCAGAAGTGTTGGGAGCTCTCTCTGTAAGAGAGGAGAGATTGTGGACCTGAGAGATTTTTTTATTTCATAAGAACATAGGAGAAGAAGCCATGTTGGATCAGGCCAATGGCCCATCCAGTCCAACACTCTGTGTCACACAGTGGCCAACCCCCCCCCCCTCCCAAGTGCCATCTGAAGGTTCACAAGTGGGGCTAGAAGCCCTTCCACTTTGCTCCCCCCTCGCAAGCACCAAGAATACAGAGCATCACTGCCCCAGACAGTTCCAACAATATGCTGTGGCTAATAGCCACTGATAGACCTCTGCTCCATATTTTTATCCAATCCCCTCTTGAAGCTTGTCTATGCTTGTAGCCACCACCTCCTGTGGCAGTGAATTCCACATGTTAATTACCCTTTGGGTGAAGAAGTACTTCCTTTTATCCGTTCTAACCCGACTGCTCATCAATTTCATTGAGCGCCCGCGAGTTCTTGTCTTGTGAGAAAGGGAGAAAAGTACTTCTTTCTCTACTTTTCCCATCCCATGCATAATCTTGTAAGCCTCTCTCATGTCACCCCGCAGTCGACGTTTCTCCAAGCTAGAGAGCCCCAAGCGCTTTAACCTTTCTTCATAGGGAAAGTGTTCCAACCCTTTCATCATTCTAGTTGCCCTTTTCTGGACAATTTATATCTCGATTTATATCTCGCTCTCCCGGCCAAAGCAGGCTCAGGGTGGCTTGCAGATTCGTGTGCAGACACGAAACATGAAAAAATACAATTAAGACGTAAAAACCATAAAACTATAAAAAATATTAAGAACATTTCAGGCGCCATTGATCTTTAGATGGTTTGGGCGCCGTCGATTTTTAGATGGTTCGGGCGCCGTCGATTTTTAGATGGTTCGGGCGCCGTCAATCTTTAGATGGTTCGGGTGCCGTCCATCTTTAGATGGTTCGGGCGCCGTCCATCTTTAGATGGTAATCGGTTTAATAAAATGGATGGCTACCTATTCTGCTGTGTCTTAAGTTTAACTATTCCGCTGTTCCAGCTGGATGTTCTATAATAAAAACAGATCTTAGGCTCATGCTAGAGGTGGTCCAGATATTTCAAAGTCTGTTGTAGCCTGGGATCTTACTTAAGAAACGCCTGGCGGAAGAGCGCCGTCTTGCAGGCCCTGCGGAACTGTGGGAGCTGTCGCAGGGCCCGAACCCCCTCGGGGAGCTCATTCCACCAGCTCGGAGCTACAGCAGAGAAGGCCCTGGCTCTGGTTGTCATGAGCCTGGCCTCTTTGAGAGCAGGTTCAGTGACCCTGACCGAAATGCTCTCTGGGGAACGTGGGGAAAGGCGGTCCTCAAGGTATGCAGGTCTCTGGCCCTATAGGGCTTTAAAGGTATGGCCGAGGACCTGCCTACCTTAGGGACTGTCTCTCCATGCACAAACCCCAGAGAGCACTGAGGTCAGCAGGGAAGAACCTGCTGACTATCCCTGGGCCAAAAGAGGCAAAACTCCAGAGTATCCGTACTCGAACGTTCTCTGTCATGGCTCCACAGCTATGGAACCAGCTTCCAGAAGAAATGCGGGCCCTGCGGGACTTTGAACAGTTCCGCAGGGCCTGCAAGACTGTCCTGTTCCGAATGGCCTTCACTGAGTAGAACTGCGAAGTAAAACTTGCCATCTGGGTAATAGCACAAAATATTAATTTTATTGTTTTTAGAATTTTAATGGATTTTAATTAATTGTAGTTAAAGTGTTATATTATACAATGTATGTATTGAATTCTTGCTGTTAGCCGCCCTGAGCCTGCTTCGGGGGGTTTATTTATTTTATCCAAATAAAATGTGATGATGATGATGATGAGGTAAGAACCAGCGCCTTGAAACAAACCAGGTATGCAATGGGCTACCAGTGCAGTGCTTTCAGCACAGGTTGAATGTGTTCCCGTAAGGGCAGGCCCATTAGCAGCCTGGCTACTGCGTCCTGCACTACTTGAAGCTTCCGGGTTTGAGACGAGGGCAGCCCCGTGTAGAGGACGTTGCAACCATCCAGTCTCGAGGTGACCGTGGCATGGATCACGGTCGCCAAGTCGTTGCGTTCAAAGTAGGGGACCGATTGCCTTATCTGCTGAATGTGGTCAAAGGCTGAGTTGGCCGTGGCTGCCACCTGAGCCTTCATTGTGAAGGAGATGTAGAAAACGGCTGGGAAACGGCCGTGAGGGATGAACTCCATGCCCCGAATTGTTCCCTCAGCTTTCTTTGTGCTCTCTTGGAACTGCAAGGCAGGCGCTTTGGCAGGCCTGGGGCTGGGAGTCGCTGGAGCAGAGGTCCCCCATCTGCTGCCCCTTGGGCGCCGTGGCATCCACCACGACCTTTGCTGTGGCCCGCTGAGTGCTTAGAGAAAGCAGGCCAAGCAAGATGGAGCTTTTGCCCAGCTAGGTTTCTGATTATATGATTCAGGGCTGTTTTTGCGGGAAAAGCCCAGCAGGGACTCATTTGCATATTTGGCCACACACCCCTGATGTCACCATTGTTTCACGCAGGGCTTTTTTGTGGATAAAGCCCAGCAGGAATGCATTTGCATATTAGGCCACACCCCCTGATGGTACCATTGTTTCACACATGACTTTTTTGTGGGGAAAGCCCAGCGGGGACTCATTTGCATATTAGGCCACACCCCCGATGTCACCATAGTTTCACACATGACTTTTTTGTAGAAAAAGCCAAGCAGAGACTCATTTGCATATTAGGCCACACCCCCTGGTGGCACCATTGTTTCACGCAGGGTTGTTTGTAGAAAAAGCCCAGCAGGGACTCATTTGCATATTAGGCCACACCCCCTGATGGCATCATTGTTTCACACAGGGCTTTTTGTAGAAAAAGCCCAGCAGACAGTTCCATCTATACCTTGTGGCTAATAGCCACTGATGGAACTCTGCTCCATATTTCTATCTAATCCCCTCTTGAAGCTGGCTATGCTTGCAGCCGCCACCACCTCCTGTGGCAGTGGATTCCACATGTTAATCAGCCTTTGGGTGAAGAAGGACTTCCTTTTATCCTTTCTAACCCAACTGCTCAGCAATTTCATTGATTGTCCACGAGTTCTTGTCTTGTGAGAAAGGGAGAAAAGTCCTTCTTTCTCTACCTTCTCCATCCCATGGATAATCTTGTAAACCTCTATCATGTCACCCCGCAGTCGACAGAAAAGTAAGCATTGCATAGTCCCCTTTTTGTTGTTCTTCCAGGAATTTCTGGAGTTTTTTAAATGGAGGAAAAACCAAACTCCCCATGGCTTCAGAACTTCCAGAAATTTCATGTCTCTAGCTGTGATTCATGAAAGCTCACATTAAAAAGAAGACGACGGCAGATTTATACCCTGCCCTTCTCTGAATCAGAGACTTACAATCTCCTATATCTTCTTTCCCCACAACAGACACCCTGTGAGGTGGGTGGGGCTGAGAGAGCTCTCCCAGAAGCTGTCCTTTCAAGGACAGCTCTGCGAGAGCTCTGGCTGACCCAAGGCCATTCCAGCAGGTGCAAGTGGAGGAGTGGGGAATCAAACCCTGTTCTCCCAGATAAGAGTCCGCGCACTTAACCCCTACACCAAAATGCTAGACTTTAAGCTTCTGCACAATTGAAGTTAGCCTGTGTGTGTGTTCCAGATCATAGCCTCACTCCCGTCTCCTGATTTTTGCAGGGATAGTCTGGCGTGGAAATGCAGCTCAGCACCGTGGGCCCCAACGGCAGCCGCTCATGGCACGGCCACCACCTCCTCCGCGGCATCTGTCTTCACAAGCCACGTACGCTAATGGCCTCCCCTTCGCTCCACTTATTCCCAGACACGATCCCAACTTCCAACCCGACTCTATTCCCAGCTCTGGGAACTCCCCTGGATATTTTAACTTCGAAGACGACTGGGAGCCCCCAGCGTACCCGGAAGGTACGTCTGCCATCTTCTCGCCTTCTTCTAGGATCGTTCACTGGGGGGGGGGGGGTTGTTCAGAGTATGAGCAGCCAGGGCCTTTTTTTGGTATCCGGAGCTCCTTTGCCTATTAGGCCACACCCCCCTGATGTAGCCAATCCTGGAGCTGACAGGAGGCCCTGTCCTAAGAACCCTGTAAGCTCTTGGAGGATTGGCTACATCTGGAGGGTGTGGCCTAATATGCAAAGGAGTGCCTGCTACGAAAAAGGCACTGGCAATAACTTTGCATATTAGGCCACACCTCCCTGATGTAGCCAATCCTGGAGCTGACAGGAGGCCTTTTCCTAAGAACCCTGTAAGCTCTTGGAGGATTGGCTACATCTGGAGGGTGTGGCCTAATATGCAAAGGAGTGCCTGCTACAAAAAAGGCACTGGCAAGAACTTTGCATATTAGGCCACACCTCCCTGATGTAGCCAATCCTGGAGCTGACAGGAGGCCTTTTCCTAAGAACCCTGTAAGCTCTTGGAGGACTGGCTTCATCTGGAGGGTGTGGCCTAATATGCAAAGGAGTGCCTGCTACAAAAAAGGCACTGGCTGTCCTGAAGAAATAGATCTTGAGGTGGATTGGGAAGAGGAATTTTTTTGGCCAAGGCACAATCTTACCCAGGGGTGGCCAAACTGCAGCTCTGAAGCCACAGGCGACCCTTTCACACATATTATGCAGCTCTTGAACCCCTCGCTACCCCATCGGCTGGCTTGGAGAAGGTGTTTGCCTATTTCAATCACGTCTCCAAACCAAGCCAGCCGACAGCTTGGAGAAGGCATTTCAAGTTAAAGTGGCTTTCTTTCTACCTCTTCCTCCCCCCACCCACATCCGTTTGCCAGACATCCTTCCTTGCGGTTCTCAAACATCTGACGTTCACGTCTTGCTGCTCTCAGACATCCGACATTTATTCGGTGCGACTCTTAACGTTAAGCGAGTTTGGCCACCCCTGGTCCTACAGAAGGAAATGGGCCAGGGAGATGAAGTGGGGCGGAGAGCCAATGAAGTCGGCAGGAGCAATGAGGGACGAAGGACGGGACAGAGAGCTTTGAGCATAAGGACCAGCACGCAGTCCCCAACCGTTTTGAGCCTGCCAGCATCAGTGGGTTTCTGAAACGGGGTTGGGCACAGCTGCAAAATGGATGCCGCAGCTGTACAACCAATCAGGGCTTATTTTTGTAGCAGGAAGTCCCTTGCATATTAGGCCACACAACCCTGATGGTAGCCAGTCCTCCTGGAGCTTACAGCAGGCCCTGTACAAAGAGCCCTGTAAGGAATTCTAGCAGGACCTCCTTTGCATATTAGGCCACACCCCCTGATGTAGCCAATCCTCCTGGAGCTTACAGTAGGCCCTGTACGAAGAGCCCTGTAAGGAATTCTAGCAGGACCTCCTTTGCATATTAGGCCACACACCCCTGATGTAGCCAGTCCTCCTGGAGCTCTCAGTAGGCCCTGTAAGGAATTCTAGCAGGACCTCCTTTGCCTATTAGGCCACACCCCCTGATGTAGCCAATCCTCCTGGAGCTTACAGCAGGCCCTGTACGAAGAGCCCTGCAAGGAATTCTAGCAGGACCTCCTTTGCCTATTAGGCCACACACCCCTGATGCAGCCAATCCTCCTGGAGCTCTCAGTAGGCCCTGTACTAAGAGCCCTGTAAGCTCTTGCAGGATTGGCTACATCTGGGAGTTGGTGGCCTAATAGGCAAAGGAGCTCCTGCTGCAAATAAAAAAAAAAGCCCTGCAGCCAATCAGATCTCTAGTAGCCAATTGGAAGCCATGCTAGCCAATTGGAAGCCACCTAGTCCTGCGCACTTTCTAAGGAAAAGTTGTGGAAACCACACTGGGTACCCCTGGACTAGACTAAAGGAAATGTGGAGTGGAACAGCATAAGAAGGAGGGACGGTGGCTCAGTGATAGAGCATCTGCTTGGGAAGCAGAAGGTCCCAGGTTCAATCCCTGGCATCTCCAACTAAAAAGGGTCCAGGCGAAGAGGTGTGGAAAACCTCAGCTTGAGACCCTGGAGAGCCGCTGCCAGTCTGAGTAGACAAGACTGACTTTGATGGACCCAGGGTCTGATTCAATAGAAGGCAGCTTCATATGTTCATATATAGCAGGGGTGGCCAACGGTAGCTCTCCAGATGTTTTTTGCCTACAACTCCCATCAGTCCCAGCCAGCATGACTGATGGCTGGGGCTAATGGGAGTTGTAGGGAAAAAACATCTGGAGAGCTACCATTGACCACCTGATATATAGAATAATAGGGTTGGAAGGGACCTCCAGGGTCATCTAGTCCAACCCCCTGCACAATGCAGGAAACCCACAAATACATACCCCAAATTCATAGGATCTTCATTGCTGTCAGATGGCCATCTAGCCTCTGTTTCAAAACCTCCAAGGAAGGAGAGCCCACCACCTCCCAAGGAGGAAGCCTGTTCCACTGAGGAATCGCTCTAACGGTCAGGAAGTTCTTCCTAATGTTGAGCCGGAAACTCTTTTGATGTAATTTCAACCCATTGGTTCTGGTCCTACCTTCCAGGGCCACAGAAAACAATTCCACACCCTCCTCTAGATGACAGCCCTTAAAGTCCTTGAAGATGGGGATCCTATCACCTCTCAGCCACCTCCTCTTTTAAACAAAGTAGGAGTTAAGTGCACCTTTAAGACCAACAAAGTTTTATTCAGAATGTAAGCTTTCGTGTGCTCCAAGCACATTTCATCAGACGAGGAGTCGAGTGCAGTGAGCAAGGGCTATATATAGCAGGTAGACAGCGGTTTAGAATGCAAAACGGTACAAATTTAAGATCCGATGACAGAATAGTAAAATTAACTTGACTCCCGCTTTGTTCTACTGCTTCAGACCAACACGGCTGCCCATATGTTCAAGAAGCATGTGTGTGTTTTGAGGGGGGTGGGTGGGTCGTGCACAGAGCCCGGAAGATTTGTTCTTGATCCTTTCCATGTTATGGTGCCTTTTGCTGCCTTCCTCTCCAATCATTCTCTCTCAGTTTGGTGTAGTGGTTAAGTGTGCGGACTCTTATCTGGGAGAACCGGGTTGGATTCCCCACTCCTCCACTTGCACCTGCTGGAATGGCCTTGGGTCAGCCAGAGCTCTCTTATCTGGGAGAACCGGGTTGGATTCCCCACTCCTCCACTTGCACCTGCTAGGATGGCCTTGGGTCAGCCAGAGCTCTCGTATCTGGGAGAACCGGGTTTGATTCCCCACTCCTCCACTTGCACCTGCTAGGATGGCCTTGGGTCAGCCAGAGCTCTCGTATCTGGGAGAACCGGGTTTGATTCCCCACTCCTCCACTTGCACCTGCTAGGATGGCCTTGGGTCAGCCAGAGCTCTCGTATCTGGGAGAACAGGGTTGGATTCCCCACTCCTCCACTTGCACCTGCTGGAATGGCTTTGGGTCAGCCAGAGCTCTCTTATCTGGGAGAAATGGGTTGGATTCCCCACTCCTCCACTTGTACCTGCTGGAATGGCCTTGGGTCAGCCAGAGCTCTCTTATCTGAGAGAACTGGGTTGAATTCCCCACTCCTCCACTTGCAGCTGCTGGAATGGCCTTGGGTCAGCCATAGCTCTCTTATCTGGGAAAACCGGGTTTGATTCCCCACTCCTCCACTTGCAGCTGCTGGAATGGCCTTGGGTCAGCCATAGCTCTCTTATCTGGGAAAACCGGGTTTGATTCCCCACTCCTCCACTTGCAGCTGCTGGAATGGCCTTGGGTCAGCCATAGTTCTCGCAGAGGTTTTCCTTGAAAGGGCAGCTGCTATAAGAGCTCTCTCAGCTCCACCCACCTCACAGGGTGTCTGTTGTGGGGGGAGAAGATAGAAGAGATTGTGAGCCGCTCTGAGACTCTTCGGAGTGGAGGGCGGGATACAAATCCAATATCTTCATCTACCTCACAGGGTGTCTGTTGTGGGGGAGGAAGGGAAAGGAGATTGTGAGCCTCTCTGAGACTCTTGAGTGGAGGGCGGAATATAAATCCAATGTCGTCGTCTTCTTCTTCTCTCTCTTTTTGTGTCTCGCAGAAATGCAGTACGGCAGTTTCTCCGGACCTGCTGATTACGTGCCTGATGGAGGGCCGGCCATTCCTCGTCCTTTCCCTATTGGTCCAGTTCCCGATGGGGGGTGGCACTTCTCCCTCCCTTCCCATGTCGATTACGTGCCTGATGGGGGGCAGCAGTTTCCGCCTCGCCTGCCCTGCAGGTCCCCTCAAGGTTTCCGGGGCGGGCCCCACAACGGCCTCACCATGCGCCACCAGCATTTCTACGGGGAACCCTACCGGCCCTATTTTCACCGTTCGAACGGCGCCCGCAACCACCCACGGTTTCAGGTGCCCCCCTACGTAGGACCGAGAGGCTGGTAACCCCTGCCGCGGGGTTGAGCCTTCTGCTCCTTGGAGCTGCAGGAGGGCAAATATACTGGGACCAAAGTTCTATGCTCCGGGGGGGCAGAAGGAAGCATCTTTTGCATCCGCAGTGGAAAGTGTGAATTCTTGACCTCCCAGGTCAGAGGTGTGGCCTGTCTTCTCAGTGGAGCCTAAGCCACTCCTGTGAAGCCAGAGTTGGGCAAGCAGTAATTCCAGGAGTGGGAAGGCGCTGCCCCAACATCCCGATGCACTTCCTTATACCGCTTCCCCCCACGAAGAAACACACAGTTTCTGCACCTTAGCCGTATGAATCGGAGAAGTACGCCATTTCCCACCCCCTCCTCAGAGAAACACACTATTTCTCCCCGCTCCTTGGAGAAATGCATGGTTTCTTCCCCCCCCCCCCCCTTGGAGAAACACACACTTTCTGCACCTTAGCTGTCCAACGGCAACTAACAACTGTGGTACAAAATTGCAGCTCCCCCGCCATCTTATTTAGAATTATTTTGTTACTTCTTCTTGGTGCCTCATTTACTAGGTCAGGGCTGGCCAACGGGAGCTCTCCAGCTGTTTTTTGCCTACAACTCCCATCAGCCCCAGCCAGCATGGCCAATGGCTGGGGCTGATGGGAGTTGTAGGCAAAAAAACATCTGGAGAGCTCCCGTTGGCCAGCCCTGTTCTAGGTGATCCTTCTCCCCTCTCCCCCAAAAGTACATGTAGCACCATCCTAGCCGCTTCCCTTTTTCTGGGAAGCGTTGCTTTTGAAAGTATTAGTTTTTAAGGACGGCTCGGCTTGGGTCCAAAAAAGGGGTGGAACCGTTGTGTGCTCCAACCCATTGTGAGAATATGGTTCTGTTGAGCGGGAGCCAGAATGCGGGGATGTTGCTCCTGTGGAAATCGAGGCCTTCTAGGGGTTCGTCATGCGGCATCTCTATTGCCGGTCCTTCTGGATGAACCTCCAGGCTAGCCCCTAGGCAAGAAAGACACCCGCCCCACATGTTCCCCCATAAGTGCCTTACTGTTCTCTCTTCGCTGTGAGCTTTCCTGCTTCCACGGGGACCAAAGTATTACAAACCTGACGTTTTGCACTAAGGACCTCCGACCCACCGCTGGCAGGGGAGAAAGATAAAACCAGTGCCTGGAACAACCAGCGGGGAAAACTGTGATTTCTGCCTGAATGTATTTTTTTTTTTAAATGTAGCTTTAAAACTCCCAAGGGAGTTTGAGTTTTCTCTTCAGGCGGCTCGCTGGCACGGAACTGGACACTGCGGCCAAGATGAAGCGTATTCGCCTTGAAAGAATGTGTTGAGAGAAAGCTTTCTGTAAATACGTTAAAGGCAACGTTGAATGTAAGAATGGAGGGTTTTAAAGACCTTGTTTTGAAACTCGTTTCGTCGGCGCCTTTCATTTTTGGTGGTGATTGTGTTCTTTAAGTCATTTGTACCCTACCTTTCTCGCCCAAGGAGCCCCATGGCGCAGTGTGTTAAAGCTGCAGTACTGCAGTCCTAAGCTCTGCTCACGACCTGAGTTCGATCCCCGGCGGAAGCTGGGTTTTCAGGTAGACGGCTGCAGGTTGACTCAGCCTTCCATCCTTCCGAGGTCGGTCAAAGGAGTGCCCAGCTTGCTGGAGGGAAAGTGTAGATGGCTGGGGAAGGCAATGGCAAACCACCCTGTAAAAGGTCTGCTGTGAAAACGTCACCCCAGAGTCAGAAACGACTGGTGCTTGTGCAGGGGACCTTTCTGTCAGAACTGGGAACTTCAAAGAACGCAAGACTTTGTTTCAAAAGTTAAAACGTTTATTGAGAACTCTTGCTCTGGAAAGGAACAGGTTGACTCTGATAGCCTGTGTGACTATCGGTACATTCTTTATACATGGATAGCATAAACAATAAAACCCTTTCTCGCACTTTGGGAGACAGTTGCCTGTTCCCAGACACCTTATCTCCAAACGCGGAGGAAGGAACCCCGCTGTCTCTCTCTAGCATGTCCACTTCAAAGGACACCTGCAGATGGTTCCCAGGGACTATCAGTCGCCCTGTAGCGGTTACTGCTTGTTTGAAATGCAAAAGCAACTGGTTAGTAGGCATGAGGGCAAAGGCAGTGCGTTAGTAGACTTTTCTAATATGGAGTCAGTTAGGGTAACCCTGCATAGTCAAATCGGGAAAGTTACAAGTTCTGACACTTTCCTTTTTCCCTTTCCTTTCCTTTCTCGCCCAAGGGAACCCAAAGCAACAAACCATTCTCCTCTCGTTCCCCCTCCTCCACTTGCAGCTGCTGGAATGGCCTTGGGAAAGCCTTTGCTCTAGCAGAGTTGTCCTTGAAAGGGCAGCTTCTATGAGAACTCTCTCAGCCCCCCCCCCCACACACACACAACACCTCACAATGTGTCTGCTGTGGGGGAGGAAGGTAAAGGAGATTGGGAGCTGCTCTGAGATTCAGAGTGGAGGGCAGAATATAAATCCAATGTCGTCGTCTTCTGTTTTCTCTTCACAACAACCGTGTGAGGTAGGTCAGGCGGAGAGACTGTGACTGGCCCAGGGTCACCCAGCAAGCTTCCACAGCACAAATGGGGATTCGAACCTGGGTCACCCAGGCCAACACTCTAACCCACTTCACTGGCTCTCTGTCCTCACTGTAGCTTTTTGGGGTAAATCAATTTTTGAGTTTAAACACTTTTTATTGATAACATATGGTAACAATGTCTGTTTATATCATTACTATCCCTAACCCATATGATATTTTCTAATCCCCCCTCCCTCCCTTACTAGACTCCCGCCGAAGTTATATACTTGAGTTCACTTATAAAGGTACCCTGAACCAATCAAAGTTCAATTTCTCCCTTTTCTCATACTTATTATTAAAAAATTGTCCAATGTCTTTTTACATTCCACTCTTTCTCTGTATATCCTCTAAATTTCTTCCACTCCCTTTTAAACACTTCCAGATCATAGTCTCTTAAAGTTCTTGTTAGTTTGTCCATCTCACTCCACGATAAAACTTTCACGATCCAGTCCCATTTCTCTGGTATTTTTTCTTGCTTCCACAACTGTGCATACTGTATCCTAGCAGCAGAGAGCAAGTACCAAATTAGAGTTCTATCTTCTTTTGGAAATTTTTCCATTTGTAATCCCAACAGAAAAGTCTCTGCAACTTTCTTAAAGTCATATCCCAAAATTTTAGATATTTCTTGTATCATCTGCCAAAACCTTTTTGCTTTTTCACAAGTCCACCACATATGATAAAAAGAACCTTCATGTTTCTTACATTTCCAACATCTATCCAACATCTTTTTACTCAGCTTTGCCAGAGGGGTAGATCAATTTTTGGTCCTGTTTTACTGGTGAGGATGAAAGGAAGTGACCTTTCTGTAGGTTGTGGTGGTGAGACTCTTAACCGCCTTCTTTTAAAGTCCGAAGTCTCTCCTCCCTCTGGAGTCAAGACAGCCCTTTAGGACCCCTTTTTAAAGACTGAGGTGATCCTTGTTGCTTTCCAGCTAGTCAGCAGAGAGGACTATTTTAGCCAAAAGCTGCCTAATTGTTCGTGGATCCACAATCTCACATTGGAGTTCTTCCATAACTCTTGAGTGTCTGTCGTCTGAGTTAGCAGCCTAATCCCTTCTCAGTTTGTCTAGCAGTCTCCAGAATGTCATCTCTCGTCACCTAAATTTGGCCCCGCTTCTTCAGACACTCTTCCCAAAACTGCAGCCAGTTTGGTGCAGTGGTTAAGTGCGCGGACTCTTATCTGGGAGAATCAGGTTTCATTCCCCACTCCTCCATTTGCAGCCTCTGGAATGGCTTTGGGTCAGCCATGGTTCTTCTAGGAGTTGTTCTTGAAAGGGCAGCTTCTGTGAGAGCTCTCTCAGCCCCACCCACTTCACAGGGTGTCTGTTGTGGGGGTGGGGGTGGAGATAAAGGAGATTGTGACGGCTCTGAGATTCATAGAATAGGGTAGGATATAAATCCAATTTCTTCTTCAGAAGGACACTGACAAATATCCCTGAGGAAAGAGTTCCAGAGTGAAACCAACATCACCCCAGAGTCGGAAATGACTGGTGGTTGAACATATGAACATATGAAGCTGCTTTATACTGAATCAGACCTTTGGTCCATCAAAGTCAGTATTGTCTTCTCAGACTGGCAGCGGCTCTCCAAGGTCTCCAGCTGAGGTTTTTCACACCTATTTGCCTGGACCCTTTTTTGGCGATGCCAGGGATTGAACCTGGGACCTTCTGCTTCCCAAGCAGATGCTCTACCACTGAGCCACTGCCCCTCCCCTTGTTGCACAGGGGACAACCTTTTTGTACTTGAAAAGTGATTGTAATGTAATGCAATATTTTAGAATATATTTATCTGACATAACTTTGCACCGGGAGAAAAGGATTCTGTTAACTTCCATGTCTGAGAGAAGCAGAATCTAAGGTAACAACAGAGTCTCAGTTTACTACTGTTCACAACTAAGTATGTAATTAAGTCTGCGATGTAATTTGGAATGGTGAATTTCAATGTATTTTTCTGTCCCGAGGACAAGGGAAAACACTCTATGCAGCTGATGCTGCACTTCGAAGAGAAAGATGCTGTAAGGTTGGCTGCCCCTGCATAAGAAGAGATGGAACCTAATGATAAACTCACCATAAGGTTACATCAGTCACCAATTCTGACATATTGGTTGCCTTTCCTCCCCCCCCCCCCCCCAATGAGCTTAGGCAAATGGCAGCCATAAAACCAAGGTGGTCTAGAGAACAAAGAAAGTTCCCCTGGGAAAATAAGAGAAGCCATAATGGATCAGGCCAGTGGCCCATCCAGTCCAACACTGTGTCACACAGTGGCCAAAAAACCCAGGAGCCATCAGGAGGTCCACCAGTGGGGCTAGAAGCCCTTCCACTTTGCCCCCCCCCAAGCACCAAGAATACAGAACATCACTGCCCCAGACAGAGTTCCAACAATAAGCTGTGGCTAATAGCCACTGATGGACCTCTGCTCCAGATGCTTATCAATTCCCCTCTTGAAGCTGTCTATGCTTGTAGCCGCCGCCACCTCCTGTGGCAGTGAATTCCGCATGTTAATCACCCTCTGGGTGAAGAAGGACTTCCTTTTATCAGTCCTAACCTGACCGCTCAGCAATTTCGTTGAATGCCCACGAGTTCTCGTATTGTGAAAAAGGGAGAAAAGGACTTCTTTCTCTAGCTTCTCTATCCCATGCATAATCTTGTAAACCTCTATCATGTCACCCCTCAGTTGAAGTTTCTCCAGGCTAAAGAGCCCCAAGCGTTTTAACTCTTCTTCCTAGGGAAAATGTTCTAGCCCTTGAATCATTCTAGTTGCCCTTTTCTGCACCGTTTCCAATGCTAGAATATCTTTTTTGAGGTGCAGTGACCAGAATTATACACAGTACTCCAAATGAGACCGCACCGTCGATTTATACAGGGGCATTATGATACTGGCTGATTTGTTTTCAATTCCCTTCCTAATAATTCCCAGCATGGCGTTGGCCTTTTTTATGGCAATCGCACACTGTCTTGAAATACAGCAGCTTTGGAGGGTGGGCTTTTTGGCATTATCCCTCACTGAGAGGGCTGTCTTCTGCAGGACCCACCTTAGGGTTGCCAACTCCAACTTGGGAAATGGGGAGTTCTCAGGGAGTAGAACCTGGGAAGAGACCTCAGCTGGATATAATGCCAGACAGTGCACCATTCAGAGCAATCATCTGACACCCCTGATGACGTCTTCACTAGTTTGCATGTTAAATTTGCTGCATGCCCTCTATATCAGAGGTGACCAAACTTGCTTAATGTAAGAGTCACACGGAATAAACATCAGATGTTTGAGAGCCAGAAGAATGTCTGGTGCTTGAGGGTTGCAAGACAAGGCAGGCAGGCAAATAGATGGGGGGAGTGAGAGGTGGAATCCTAGAGTTGGAAGGGACCCCCCAGGGTCATCTAGTCCAACCCCCTGCACAATGCAGGAAACTCACAACCACCTCCCCCTAAATCCACAGGATCCTCATTGCTGTCAGATGACCATTTAGCCTCTGTTTAAAAACCTCAATGGAAGGAGAGCCCACCACCTCCCGAGGAAACCTGTTCCACTGAGGAATTGCTCTAACGGTCAGAAATTTCTTCCTAATAGAATCCTAGAGTTGGAAGGGACCTCCAGGTTCATCTAGTCCAACCCCCTGCACAATGCAGGAAACTCACAAACACCTCCCCCTAAATCCACAGGATCTTCATTGCTGTCAGATGGCCCTCTAGCCTCTGTTGAAAAACCTCCAAGGAAGGAGAGCCCACCACCTCCCGAGGAGGAAGCCTGTTCCACTGAGGAACCGCTCTAACGGTCAGGAAGTTCTTCCTAATAGAATCCTAGAGTTGGAAGGGACCTCCAGGGCCATCTAGTCCAACCCCCTGCACAATGCAGGAACTCACAAACCCCTCCCCCTCAATTCACAGGATCTTCATTGCTGTCAGAGGGCCCTCTAGCCTCTGTTGAAAAACCTCCAAGGAAGGAGAGCCCACCACCTCCCGAGGAGGAAGCCTGTTCCACTGAGGAACCGCTCTAACGGTCAGGAAGTTCTTCCTAATAGAATCCTAGAGTTGGAAGGGACCTCCAGGGTCATCTAGCCCAACCCCCTGCACAATGCAGGAACTCACAAACCCCTCCCCCTCAATTCACAGGATCTTCATTGCTGTCAGATGGCCATCTAGCCTCTGTTGAAAAACCTCCAAGGATGGAGAGCCCACTACCTCCCGAGGAGGAAGCCAGTTCCACTGAGGAACCGCTCTAACGGTCAGGAAGTTCTTCCTAATAGAATCCTAGAGTTGGAAGGGACCTCCAGGGTCATCTAGCCCAACCCCCTGCACAATGCAGGAAACCCACAAACACCTCCCCCTCAATTCACAGGATCCTCATTGCTGTCAGAGGGCCCTCGAGTCTCTGTTGAAAAACCTCCAAGGAAGGAGCCGCTGTCTGATCACCTTGCTTTGTATGTACGTTGGCCATTTCCAATTCCATTTCAGTGTATCTGACAAAGCGTGCCCTTAACTTTGTTCTATTGCAGCA
Organism: Heteronotia binoei; assembly: GCF_032191835.1. Lineage (NCBI taxonomy): Eukaryota > Metazoa > Chordata > Lepidosauria > Squamata > Gekkonidae > Heteronotia > Heteronotia binoei. Next base: position 121,721,963 of record NC_083231.1, read on the forward strand.
AAGTTAGAGTTTAAAAAGCACCTTTAAGACCAACAAAGTTTTATTCAGGATGTGAGCTTTCGTGTGTTCATGCACACTTTGTCAGACATATATATACACACATACACACACACCACCAAATGAAAAGGGAGAACTCCCTGGAGAAGATCCTGATGCTGGGGAAGACAGAAGGCAAAAGAAGAAGGGGGCAGCAAGAGAGGAGGTGGCCGGACAGCATTACGGATATAACAAACATGAATTTGAGCAAACTTCAGAGGATGGCGAAAGACAGGAGGGCCTGGCGTGACTTGGTCCATGGGGTCGCAAAGAGTCGGATATGTAGATGTGTGTTTGTGTGTGTGTATATGGCTGCGGTTGAACGGCAAATCATCCTACAATAGCATCTGTAACAACCTCTACTCCCTCCACACGGAGGCAGAGCGAGGTGTTTTCTTTACAGTGACACACAAGGCAACACAACTCAAAGGTAAGCAAAAAATATCACTTTATAGAGCTGGCCGGCAGTTTCAGACTGGCGAAAACAAAATAACGTTATAAAATATAACTAACTAATACTACTTACGTAGTCCCATAATCACCAGCCGGTAAGCAGGAAGGCTTTCTGCCAAGAGAAAAACAACAAGGACTAAACGGGTTTGGGAAACAGTAGAAATCCATCTCAGCTGGCTGATGGCAACCAAAACTGGGTATCCCAGAAGAATCAATCAACCCAAGCTGACTCTCTTAGTGCAGCTGAGAGTAACCATTAATTAGGAGATTAAGACAACTCCTTCCAAGGTCGCACATTACCAAAACACTGCTGGGAAAATAAAAATGAGGTAAGCAGCGCAGAAACCAAAACCACCAAATATATGTACATGATTAGGTTTTGAAAATCTACAATACCCTTTAAAAGAAATCTTCATTACAGCATCAGAGGGTTTTAGCAGGAACACAGTTCCAGTTGGCTTGGTGTCAGCGGGTGTGGCCTAATATGCAAATATACAAAAAAGTGTGAAATCATGGTATCGTAGGGGAGGGGCTGAATATGCAAATGAGATCCTGCTGGGCTTTTTCTATCCAAAAAGAGCCCTGAATGACACAGAGTGTTGGACTGGATGGGCCATTGGCCTGATCCAACAGGGCTTCTCTTATGTCCTTATGTGACACAGAGTGTTGGACTGGATGGGCCACTGGCCTGATCCAGCAGGGCTTCTCTTATGTTCTTATGTGACACAGAGTGTTGGACTGGATGGGCCATTGGCCTGATCCAACAGGGCTTCTCTTATATTCTTATGTGACACAGAATGTTGGACTGGATGGGCCATTGGCCTGATCCAACAGGGCTTCTCTTATGTTCTTATGTGGCACAGAGTGTTGGACTGCAGGGGCCATTGGCCTGATCCAACAGGGCTTCTCTTATGTTCTTATGTGGCACAGAGTGTTGGACTGCAGGGGCCATTGGCCTGATCCAACAGGGCTTCTCTTATGTTCTTATGTGACACAGAGTGTTGGACTGGATGGGCCATTGGCCTGATCCATCATGGCTTCTCTTACGTTCTTATGTGACACAGAGTGTTGGACTGGATGGGCCATTGGCCTGATCCAACATGGCTTCTCTTATGTTCTTATGTGACACAGAGTGTTGGACTGGATGGGCCACTGGCCTGATACAACATGGCTTCTCTTATGTTCTTATGTGACACAGAGTGTTGGACTGGATGGGCCATTGGCCTGATCCAACAGGGCTTCTCTTATGTTCTTATGTGGCACAGAGTGTTGGACTGCAGGGGCCATTGGCCTGATCCAACAGGGCTTCTCTTATGTTCTTATGATGGTCTGATTCAGTAGAAGGCAGCTTCATATGTTCATATATGTCCCTGTTGTCACGTCTCCTCTCAAGGAGTCCTTTTCTTAGCTGTGATTAGGGTTGCCAGCCTCCAGGTGGGGCCTGGAGAGCTCCTGCTTTTACAACTGATCTCCAGCTGGCACAGATCAGCTCCCTTGGAGAAAATGTAATTTTTAATATTATATTTATATCCCACCCTCCTCTGATTGGCTCAGGGCGGTTAACAACACGAAATGGCTGCTTTGAAGGGCGGGCTCTATGGCAGTGTACCATGCTGAGGCCCCCCCGCAAGCCCCGCCCTCTCCTGGATCCGCCCCCAAAGTCTCCAGGTATTTTCTAACACTGACGTGGGAACCCTAGATGTGAGACTGGGGCTGGTGGTCTCTTCTGCTGCCAGACCAGAGGAGTGCATTCCAAAATGCTGTTCTCACTCATTGTATTACAGTTCCAATTTATTTCTTCTGTTGCTTCAGAACAGCACAGCTGCCCACTCACCCACATCCATGTTCTCCAGGGGATCTGATCTCTTCAGTCTGGAGATGAGTTGGGATTCTGGGAGATCTGGAGGTCAGCTAGGGTTATGAAGTCCAATTCAAGAAATATCTGGGGCCTTTGGAGGTGGAGCCAGGAGACACTGGGGGTGGAGCCAGGAGACTTTGGGGGTGGAGCCAGGAGACACTGGGGGTGGAGCCAGGAGACACTGGGGGTGGAGCCATGAGACTTTGGGGGTGGAGCCAGGACCAAGGTTGTGACAAGCATCATCGATCCCCAAAAGGAGTGCTGGCCGTCACATTTAAAGGGACCGCACACCTTTTAAACACCTTCCCTCCGTTGGAAATAATGGATGGGGGCGCCTTCTTTGCGGGCTCACAGAATTGGACTCCCTTGTCCAATATTTTTGAAGCTTGTTCTGCATTTTGAGAAGAGGCACAAGATGCTATGCTGAAAATCTGGCGCTTCTGCCTCCAAAAATAGCCCCACCCAGAGCCCCAGATGCCCACAGATCAATTCTCCATTATATCCTAAAGAACTTGGTCTCCATAAGGAATAATGGAGGGCCAGCAGACATTTCCCTCCCCCTCCCTTTCTGATAAGCCTGAAGGGGGGGGGGGGTTGGGCCTCCAAACTGGGGGACCCCCTGCCCCCAACTGGGGTTTGGCAACCCTAAAGTCACCACCTCTAACAATCTCCAGGGTTGAGTTACCTAATCCAGGTTAACGGGTAAATTAGGTGGACTACAACTAGGAAATACACATCCTGTTGTGATCGACCTAGATTTACAGAAACACCAATTGGCAGAGGACTTTATCACCTTTGATGGCTATCCATACCAAATAGCCAAGCCACACTGGTTTACCATGTGGTCATAGAATCATAGAGTTGGAAGGGACCTCCAGGGTCATCTTGTCCAACCCCCTGCACAATGCAGGAAACTCACAAACACCTCCCCCTAAATCCACAGGATCCTCATTGCTGTCAGATGGCCATCTAGCCTCTGTTTAAAAACCTCCAAGGAACAAGAACCCATCACCTCCCGAGGAAGCCTGTTCCACTGAGGAATCGCTCTAACGGTCAGGAAGTTCTTCCTAATGTTGAGCCGGAAACTCTTTTGATTTAATTTCAACCCATTGGTTCTGGTCCTACCTTCTGGGGCCACAGAAAACAATTCCACACCATCCTCTATAGGACAGCCCTTCAAGAACTTGAAGATGGTGATCCTATCACCTCTCAGCCGCCTCCTCTCCAGGCTAAACATCCCCAGCTCCTTCAACCTTTCCTCATAGGACTTGGTCTCCAGACCCCTCACCATCTTCGTCGCCCTCCTCTGGACCCGTTCCAGCTTGTCTAGATCCTTCTTAAAATGTGGTGCCCAAAAGTGAACCCAAGACTCCAGGTGAGGTCTTACCAGAGCAGAGTAAAGCGATACCATCACATCATGTGATCTGGACACTAGACTTCTGTGGATACAGCCCAAAATTGCATTTGCCTTTTTAGCCGCCGCATCACACTGTTGACTCACGTTCAGCGTATGAGCCACTTAAGACCCCGAGATCCTTTTCACACATACTACTGCTAAGACAAGCCTCCCTGCATACGTAATCAACCAACGGCTTGTATTTCAGACCACAGTACCTGATCCCCTCGTCGGATGAAGCGCACGAAAGCTGACGTTCTGGATAAAACTTGGTTGGTTTTCAAAGTGCCACTTGACTCCTGCTTTGTCCGACCACTTCAGTCCAACCCCGTTTCTGTTCCTACAGGCCGGGCGGCAGGGGGCGCTGTGGAAGCGGCTGTTTTAAAAAATGCGCCGGACGCGCGGCCAGTAGGGGGCGCGGGAGCGGTTTTCTCACGTGCTGGGCGCTGCGGGGTGCAGGACTTGGGTAGGTTGCGCCCTGGGGAGTCCTCCTTCTCCCTTTTTTTCTTTTGCAAGGGGGGGTAAAAAAGAAAAAGAGGTGCTTCCGCATGGAGGTGTTTGGAACTCAGAGCCTGTCCCTGGGGTTGCAAGGAGCTTCGAGGAGAGTTCAGAAGACCACAAGGCGAGGATATTTAGGGGAAGGGGCGTATCCTGGCTGGTGCACCACGGGACGCTCTGGCTGCTGAGCGTTGCATGGGGATACCTTCGCCCAAGCGAGACCGGGAGCCGTTAACAGGGCACGTTCCACCCCTCCTCCCGCCCAGAGCTGGGTGGTCTGCCCGGGGTGGGCAGAAAAACCCCCCTGCCCGGCTCTCTCCTGAGATTCACACGTTCCTGGGCCGCGATCCGGAATCCACAGCAGGTGCAGGGGCACAGTAGGGTTGCCAAGTCCGATTCAAGAAATATCTGGGGACTTTGGGGGCGGAGCCAGGAGACTTTGGGGGCGGAGCCAGGAGACACTAGGGGGTGACTAGCAGAATTGATCTCCAAAGGAAGTGCTGGCCATCGCTTTTAAAGGGGCTGCACACCTTTTTAATGCCTGCCCTCCATTGGAAATAATGAAGGATAGGGGCACCTTCTTTGGGGGCTCATAGAATGGGACCCCCTGGTCCAACCCTTTTGAAACGTGGAGGCTATTTTGGGGAGAGGCGCTGGATGGTATGCTGAACACTTGGTGTCTCTACCTCAAAAAACAGGTCCCCCCCAGAGCCCCAAATACCCATGGAACAATTCTCCATTATACCCTATGGGAATTGGTCTGCATAGGGAATAATGGAGTGCCAAGCAGACGTTTCCCTCCCTCCCTTCTTTCTGATGACACTGAAGTGGGGGGAGGGCCTCCAAACTGGGGGATCCCCAGCCCCCACCTGGGGATTGGCAACCCTAGCACAGGGGCACAGCCCCCGAATGCATCGGCTCCGGATGAGCCCTGCAGTCATCTTCAAGAGGGCATAAGAGAAACATCTGGAGCAGAGGTCCAGCAGTGGTTCTTAGCTACAGCGTATTGTTGGAACTCTCTACCTGGGGCAGTGATGCATTGTCTTCTTGGTGCTTGGGGGGGCACAGTGGGAGGGCTTCTAATGTCCTGGCCCCACTGATGGACCTCCTGATGGCACCTGGAGTTTTTTGGCCACTGTGTGACATCTAGTGTTGGACTGACCCTGACCCAACAGGGCTTCTCTTATGTTCTTATGTGACACAGAGTGTTGGACTGGATGGGCCAGTGGCCTGACCCAACAGGGCTTCTCTTATGTTACAAAGAGTGTTGGACTGGATGGGCCATTGGCCTGATCCAACATGGCTCCTCTTATGTTCTTATGTGACACAGAGTGTTGGACTGGATGGGCCACTGGCCTGACCCAACAGGGCTCCTCTTATGTTCTTATGTGACACAGAGTGTTGGACTGGATGGGCCATTGGCCTGACCCAATAGGGCTTCTCATGTTCTTATGTGAAACAGAGTGTTGGACTGGATGTGCCATTGGCTTGATCCAACATGGCTTCTCTTATGTTCTTATGTGACACAGAGTGTTGGACTGGATGGGCCATTGGCCTGACCCAATAGGGCTTCTCATGTTCTTATGTGACACAGAGTGTTGGACTGGATGTGCCATTGGCTTGATCCAACATGGCTTCTCTTATGTTCTTATCTGACACAGAGTGTTGGACTGGATGGGCCATTGGCCTGATCCAACATGGCTTCTCTTATGTTCTTATGTGACACAGAGTGCTGGACTGGAGGGGCCACTTGCCTGATCCAACATGGCTTCTCTTATGTTCTTATGTGACACAGAGTGTTGGACTGGATGGGCCATTGGCCTGATCCAACATGGCTTCTCTTATGTTCTTATGAGACACAGAGTGTTGGACTGGATGGGCCATTGGCCTGATCCAACATGGCTTCTCTTATGTTCTTATGAGACACAGAGTGTTGGACTGGAGGGGCCACTTGCCTGATCCAACATGGCTTCTCTTATGTTCTTATGAGACACAGAGTGTTGGACTGGATGGGCCATTGGCCTGATCCAACATGGCTTCTCTTATGTTCTTATGTGACACAGAGTGTTGGACTGGAGGGGCCACTGGCCTGATCCAACATGGCTTCTCTTATGTTCTTAAAGTTGTGAGCTGCTGCATCAATGAGTGTGCTCTGGGGTCATCCTTCCTGAGCTAAGACAAAAACGTCTGAACTGGAGACTAAAAATCTGTGAGCTAGCTCACGCAAACTCAGCTTCGAGGGAGCACTGCTTCCAACTCTTATGATTCTAAGAAGGCAAGGGTGATGAAGGGGCCTTGGCTCAGGGGCAGGGCATCTGCTCCATGTGGAAAAGGTCCCCGGTTCAATCCCCAGCATCTCCAGTAAAAAGGACCAGGCAGGAGGTGATGGGAAAGACCTTTGCCTGAGACCTTGGAGAGCTGTTGCCAGTCTGAGTAGACAAGACTGACCTGGATGCATCAGGGTTCTTGTTCAATAGAAGGCAGCTTCACCTGTTTGGAGAGGAGCCATATCTAGACGGTAGAGCCTCTGCTTGGAATGCAGAAGGTCCCTGGTTCAGTCCCCGGCATCTCCAGTGTAAAAGGTTCTAGTACCAATGAAAGATCTCTGCTTGAGACCTAAAAGAGTGGTTGCCGGTGTGAGTTAGGCACTACACACCTTGAGGGACAGGTAATCTGATTCAATAAAAAGAAGATATTAGATTTATATCCTGCCCTATACTCTGAATCTCAGAGTGGTCACAATCTCCTTTACCTTCCACCCCGGCACAACAGACACCCTGTGAGGTAGGTGGGGCTGAGAGAGCTCTGAAAGCAGCTGCCCTTTCAAGGACAGCTCTGCGAGAGCATGGCTGACCCATGGCCATTCCATCAGCTGCAAGTGGAGGAGTGGGGAATCCAACCCAGTTCTCCCAGATAAGAGAGCTCTGCCTGACCCAAGGCCATTCCAGCAGGTGCAAGTGGAGGAGTGGGGAATCCAACCCAGTTCTCCCAGATAAGAGAGCTCTGGCTGACCCAAGGCCATTCCAGCAGCTGCAAGTGGAGGAGTGGGGAATCCACCCGGTTCTCCCAGATAAGAGAGCTCTGGCTGATCCAAGGCCATTCCAGCAGCTGCAAGTGGAGAAGTGGGGAATCCAACCCGGTTCTCCCGGATAAGAGAGCTCTGGCTGACCCAAGGCCATTCCAGCAGCTGCAAGTGGAAGAGTGAGGAATCCACCCGGTTCTCCCAGATAAGAGAGCTCTGGCTGACCCAAGGCCATTCCAGCAGATGCAAGTGGAGGAGTGGGGAATCCAACCCGTTTCTCCCAGATAAGAGAGCTCTGGCTGACCCAAGGCCATTCCAGCAGCTGCAAGTGGAGGAATGGGGAATCCAACCTGGTTCTCCCAGATAAGAGTCCGCGCACTTCACCACTGCACCAAACTGGCTTTCTCACAATTAACTTCCCTTCATCCCCCACAACAGACACCCTGTGAGGTGGGTGGGACTGAGAGAGCTCTCCCAGAAAATAGTGCTATTTTGACATATTTATTGCTCCACTGTTTCCCCCTACCCCATGTAATTAACTCCAAACCTATCATGACCTACAAACTTGGCTTGTTGTTGCAGTTTAGTCTTTGCATGTGTCAAAGCGTCTTCACGAAGCCGTGTGCAACTTTGCTGCTCGCCTACGTAGAAACATCTGCCTCTATGTATATGAAGGTAGCCCCGAGGCACAGAGTGGTGAAGCTGCAGTACTGCGGTCCGGAGCTTTTTGCTCGCGATCTGAGTTCAATCCCCGGCGGAAGCTGGGTTTTCAGGTCGCCAGCTCGAGGTTGACTCAGCCTTCCATCCTTCCGAGGTCGGTCAAAGGAGTCCCCAGCTTGCTGGGGGGAAGGTTTCGAGGAATGGGGAAGGCAAGGGCAAACCACCCTGTTAAAAAAGTCTGCCGTGAAATCGATGTGAAAGCGACGTCACCCCAGAGTCGGAAACGACCGGTGCTTGCACAGGGGACTTAACTTGCTTAATGTAAGAGCCACGTAGAATAAACTTCAGATGTTTGAGAGCCTCAAGATATGGATGTCAGATGCTTGAGAGAGCCATGAGGGAGATAAATGGGGGGAGGGGAGGGAGGGGAAGGTAGAAAGAAAGCAACTTTGACTTTAAATGCATTCTGCAAACCACTGGTTGGCTCAGCTCAGAGAAGTGATTTAAAGAGACAAATGCCTTCTCCAAGCTCGGCCACAGGGCAGTGGGGGCTTCAAGAGCCACACAATATGTGTGAAAGAGCCACATGTGGCTCTTGAGCCACAGCTGGCCACCCCTGTGCTAGAGTCATATAGAATAATAATAAGATGATAATGATATTGGGTTTATATCCCACCCTTCGCTCTGAATCTCAGAGTCTCAGAGCGGGTCACAAGCTCCTTTATCTTTCTCCCTCACAACAGACACCCTGTGAGGTGGGTGGGGCTGAGAGAGCTCTGACAGCAGCTGCCCTTTCAAGGACAACCGCTGCGAGAGCTCTGGCTGACCCAAGGCCATTCCAGCAGCCGCGAGTGAAGGAGTGGGGAATCAAACCCGATTCTTCCAGATAAGAGTCCGCACACTTAACTACAACACCAAACTGGCTCTCTTACAATTAATTTCCCTTCCTCCCCCACAACAGACACCCTGTGATGTGGGTGGGGCTGAGAGAGCTCTCCCAGAAGCTGCCCTTTCAAGGGCAACTTCTGCAAGAAAGCTCTGGCTGACCCAAGGCCATTCCAGCAGCCGCAAGTGGAGGAGTGGGGAATCAAACCCGGTTCTCCCAGATAAAGAGAACACACACTTAAATGTCAGTGGCTTGAGAGCCGCAGGACTTGAACGTCAGATATTTGAGAGCCAGAAGGAAGGAAGGAAAACAAATAGATGGGGAAGCAGGAGGGAGGGAGAGGTTGAAAGAAATCAACTTTAACTGCATTCTCCCAAGTCGCCGGCTAGCTTGGCTTGGCGAAGTGATTGAAAGAGACAAATGCTTTCTCCAAGCTGGCTGATGGGATGGTGGAGGCTTCAAGAGCTGCGCAATATGTGTGAAAGAGCCAAGTGTGGCTCCCGAGCGGCAGTTTGGCCACCCCTGGGCTAGAGAATCCCCCCTCTCAAGCAGACTCCAGGGAAACTGTGGTCCGGAGACCAGCTATCATTCCAGGAGCTTTCCAGGCTTCTCTTGGAGGCTGGCCACCCTGAATCATCCCAGTGCTCTTTTTTTTTTGTGACCAAACTTTTATTTTGCAATATATTGAAGTACATTCACCTATTCAGATTCAAATATACTTCTCCAATACATTACATATTTCCTCCCCCCCACTCTTATTCATGACCTCCGCCGGTACTTAAAACAGATTAAAAGCATATTAGAGGTAAATTCACAATTATAGAATCTTAGTGAAGAAATAAGAAAGAAAGAAAAATATATATATATATATATATAATAATAATAATAATAATAATAATAATATTTTATTTTTATATCCCGCCCTCCCCGCCAGGCGGGCTCAGGGCGGCTAACAGGCACGGGAATCCCATGATTCTTATTGGACAGTATAACAGACATGGGAGTCCCATGATTCATAAAAACATAATAATTTGACATTAATTACAAATAGTTATTTAAAATACATAAAAACAAATAAAATATAATAAGATATATTAAGGTAGGTGCTAGAATGATGTAATCCAGATGTATTTAGGATGGCTAAATATCTGTTCATTCGTTGATCCGGTTCTATATCAATTCAATTACCACATGTTGTCTCAAATGCCAACTGAAAGAGAAATGTTTTGCAAGCCCTGCGGAACTGGTTCAGGTCCCGCAGGGCTCGCACCATCTCTGGTAGATCGTTCCACCAGCGAGGGGCTATCACCGAGAAGGCCTGCCGAGAAGTTATCATTCACTAACCTTTTCACTAATAATCACTTAGCACTTATTAAACACATCGCACATAATTATTAATTCAGTTCCAGGGCTTCCTCTATCTTAGTCTTATCTTAACTCTCATATATATATATATTTACTACGTAGCTATGTTCTACTAATACTTTTATCACAATAGCACAGTACCTCTTTATCATTAAAAGTTCAATTAATGTTGTCATGCACTACTAAGTATCTTTTCACCATTATAAAATTTTTACACAAAGAGTCATCTTTCCCTAACCCTTTCTCTATAATTCCCTTAGTGCTTATTAAACACAAAACCCAAAGTTATAAAACCAACTCCGGAATTCCAACTGTCTTGATTTTATCTTAACTCATATATACATAGTTACCATGTAACTATATTCTACTAATTCAATAATCACAATTCTTCTTTATCATTTAAAGTTCAGTTAATGTTGTCATAAACCACTAAGTGGCTCTTCACCCTCCATTGTATTTCCACGTAACTTTGGAATTTACTCCAGTCTTCTTTAAACTTCTCCAAATTGTTGTCTTTTAAGATTCTAGTAAGTTTGTCCATTTCACTCCAGTTAAGAACCTTTAAGACCCAGTCCCATTTTTCAGGTATTCTGTCTTGCTTCCACATTTGCGCATACAATGTTCTCGCAGCTGAAAGCAAATACCACAACAATGTTCTGTCTTGCTTCGGAAAGCTTTCCATTTGTAATCCCACCAGAAAGACATCTGGTGCTCTCTTAATATTATAACCCAAGATTTTCGAGATCTCCTGCCTGTTGAATCATTGACCAAAATTGTTTCGCCTTTTCACAAGTCCACCACATGTGGTAAAAAGAACCTTCATGTTTTTTACATTTCCAACACCTATCTGAGGCTTGATTATTCATTTTTGTTAACTTTTTAGGTGTCATGTACCATCCGTACAGCATTTTGAAACAGTTCTCTTTTATGTTATAACATGTTGATATTTTCATTGAATTCTTCCATAGGTGTTCCCATGTCTCCATTTGTATTTCTTTATTAAAATTAATCGCCCATTTAATCATTTGAGGCTTCACCACCTCTTCTTCTGTAGACCATTTCAATAACAGTTTGTACATCCTTGAAATCAATTTTTCATTCTCGCCCAGCAGCATTTTCTCCATTTCTGTTTTCTCTCGTCTTATACCTGTACTTTTAATGTCTTTCTCTATCAAGCTTTTAATCTGTAACAGCTGAAACCAATCAAATTTGTCCTGCAATTCTTCAACCGATTTCATTTCAACTTTGCCCCCCTTGAACTTTAGCAGTTGTTCGTATGATGCCCATTTCCCTTCCTTTACACTTTGCGGCATACTTATTACTTCAGTTGGCACAATCTAAAGTGGTTTCCTCTCATCTCCATATTTACTATATTTTTTCCAAGTATTCAGCAAACTCCTCCTTATATAGTGATGTGAGAAAAAACCATCCATCTTCTCTTTCCCGTAGTACATATACGCATGCCAACCAAATATATTTCCATGTCCTTCTAGCGCCAATAATTTTTTGTTGATCAAAGTCATCCATTCCTTAATCCATACCAAACAGACTGCATCATGGTATAGCATTAAATCAGGTAGTTGGAAGCCGCCTCTTTCTTTCGCATCTGTTAAGATTTTCATTTTAATTCTTGGTTTCTTGCCCGCCCAAATAAACTCTGAAATTTTTCTTTGCCACAGATTAAATTGTTTCTCATCTTTCACTATTGGGATAGTTTGAAATAAAAACATCATCCTTGGTAGAACATTCATTTTAATTGCAGATATCCTCCCCAGCATGGATATGTTTAGTTTGTTCCATTTTAACATATCACCTTCTATTTTATGCCAGAGCTTTTCATAATTGTTCTTATATAAGTCAATGTTTTTCATCGTCATCTCCACACCTAAATATTTTACCTTGGAGGCAACTTCACATCCAGTGGCATTTTGTAATTCTTTCTGTTTGTTTAGTGTCAGATTCTTAGTAAGGATTTTCGATAATCATCCCAGTGCTCTTGTTAATAAATTCCTGGTTAAAACAATTTATTATAATGTAATATATTGTAATGGTATGTTATCATTTGTCATTAAATGTTAATGCACATGTATACACATACACATCTATCACATTTTCTCCACCCCGACCCCCTTTTTGGTGACCCCGAGCAGCGCCTTCTTCCTTAGCAAACATCTCCATCTTGCTATTTACTTTAGCTTGTTATAAGGTAATATACTCTTATCTATTAAAGAATCTTTCTCTAAAAAGCCCAAAGGTATCATTATAGTCCATCTTCATAATATTTCTTCTTAGCCGTTAGCAAGTAAACGAGAGTTATAATCCAATAATTCTATTTTTTTTAAAAACTGTAATCTATATATAGTTTCTTTAAAGATTGACCATTGTCAAAGATCACCAAATGTCCTTTAACGTTCCATTGTTTTTATTATAGTAATAATAAGTTCCTGTATTTAAATGCTGGAAGATTTGCTAGTCATCTATCGTCTGGGGGAGGGGGCAGCTGCCCATCTGTAGCCAGAACACCCATCGAGCTGTTCAGTGTATAAAGGTAAAGGCAAGGTCCCCGACTCTGGGGTGACGTTGCTTTCACAGCGATTTCACAGCAGACTTTTGATGGGGTGGTTTGCCATTGCCTTCCCCAGTCATCTACACTTTCCCCCCAGCAAGCTGGGTACTCATTTTACCGACCTCAGAAGGATGGAAGGCTGAGTCAACCTTGAGCCAGCTACCTGAACCCAGCTTCCGCCAGGATCAAACTCAGGTCGTGAGCAAAGAGTTTGACTGCAGTACTGCAGCTTTATCACTCTGCGCCACAGGCTCTCTAAAGGTAAAGGTAGTCCCCTGTGCAAGCACCAGTCATTTTCCGACTCTGGGGTGACGTTGCTTTCACAATGTTTTCACAGCAGACTTTTTACGGGTGGTTTGCCATTGCCTTCCCCAGTCATCTACACTTTTCCCCCAGCAAGCTGGGGACTCCTTTTCCCGACCTCGGAAAGATGGAAGGCTGAGTCAACCTCTAGCCAGCTACCTGAAACCAGCTTCCGCCGGGATCAAACTCAGGTCACGAGCAGAGCTTAGGACTGCAGTACTGCAGCCCCGTGGCGCAGAGTGATAAAGCTGCAGTCCTGCAGTCGGAGCCCTCTGCTCACGACCTGAGTTCGATCCCCGGTGGAAGCTGGGTTTTCAGGTAGCCGGCTCCAGATTGACTCAGCCCTTCATCCTTCCGCGGTCGGTAAATAAGTATCCAGCTTGCTGTGGGGGAAAGCGTAGGTGACCGGGAAGGTGATGGCAAACCAGCCCGTAAAAAGCCTGCCGTGAAAACGTTGTGAAAGCAGCGTCACCCCAGAGTCGGAAACGACTGGTGCTTGCACAGGGTGCTACCTTTACCTTTTTTACTGCAGCTTTAACACTCTGCGCCACGGGGCTCTTGCATTTAGCCAAAAAGTTGGCTTGGCTTTGATTCTCAGGATTTGGGGGATGTGTGTCTCCATCTAACACCATGTTTCTCTCTTCCCCACCCTCTCTTTTAGATCTCCCACTTGTCCTAATAGGATTCAGAGGATCCTTCCTGCCGGAGAAGCTACACCCTGACGACGATGCCCAATTTCCATTCCAAGGAGGTGCGACAGCTGCTGCACAACAAGTTTGTAGCCATCCTGGGCGACTCGAGTAAGTCTGCGCGTCCGCTCAAGAGGCCTCAAGCTTAAGAACATAAGAGAAGCCATGTTGGATCAGGCCAGTGGCCCATCCACTCCAACACTCTGTGTCACATAAGAACATAAGAGAAGCCCTGTTGGATCAGGCCAGTGGCCCATCCAGTCCAGCACTCTGTGTCACATAAGAACATAAGAGAAGCCCTGTTGGATCAGGCCAGTGGCCCATCCAGTCCAACACTCTGTGTCACATAAGAACATAAGGGAAGCCATGTTGGATTAGGCCAATGGCCCATCCAGTCCAACACTCTGTGTCACATAAGAACTTAAGAGAAGCCATGTTGGATCAGGCCAATGGCCCATCCAGTCCAACACTCTGTGTCACATAAGAGAAGCCCTGTTGGATCAGGCCAGTGGCCCATCCAGTCCAACACTCTGTCACATAAGAACATAAGAGAAGCTCTGATGGATCAGGCCAGTGGCCCATCCAGTCCAACACTCTGTGTCACATAAGAACATCAGAGAAGCCCTGTTGGATCAGGCCAGTAGCCCATCCAGTCCAACACTCTGTGTCACATAAGAACATCAGAGAAGCCATGTTGGATCAGGCCAGTAGCCCATCCAGTCCAACACTCTGTGTCACATAAGAACATCAGAGAAGCCCTGTTTGATCAGGCCAATAGCCCATTCAGTCCAACACTCTCTGTCACATATGAGAAGCCCTGCTGGATCAGGCCAGTGGCCCCTCCAGTCCAACATTCTGTGTCACATAAGAACATAAGAGAAGCCAAGTTGGATCAGGCCAGTGGCCCCTCCAGTCCAACATTCTGTGCCACACAGCGGCCAAATATATATATATATACACACACACACACACACTGTGGCTAATAGCCACTGATGGACCTCTGCTCCATATTTTTATCTAAACCCCTCTTGAAGGTGGCTATGCTTGTGGCCACCACCACCTCCCGTGGCAGTGAATTCCACATGTTAATCACCCTTTGGGTGAAGAAGTACTTCCTTTTATCCGTTTTAACCTGTCTGCTCAGCAATTTCATCGAATGCCCACGAGTTCTTGTATTGTGAGAAAGGAAGAAAAGTACCTCTTTCTCTACTTTCTCCATCCCATGCATTATCTTGTAAACCTCTATCATGTCACCAGTCGACGTTTCTCCAAGCTTACGAAAGCAAATGCTGGGCCGGACGCCCTGAGTCTTTTTTTCAAACAAATTTTTCTTTAGTAACAAATGGTAACAATATCTTATTTCTGCATCATTAATCTCGGCTTGGCTTCGCGAACGAAGATTTAAGAAGGGTGCAATAGTCCACGTCTGCTGCAGGCTCGCTGGTGGCTGACAAGACCAATGCGGGACAGGCAGGTCCAGCCACAGTGGCTGCAGGGAAAAGTCTGATTTAGGATTGGTGCTGTAGCAGTGCGATTCTTCCTCAATCTCCTTTTGTCCTCAAGACCAGCTATGCGTGCGTTCTCAGCATCATTAATAACATCTTAAGAAGGCATCATTAATAACATCTTATCTATCCCATATGTTACTTTCTAACCACCCCTCCCCCCGTTACTTGACCCCTGCCGGTGTTATTACTTATAATACTAATAATTACTTATAATACTAATACTAATAATAAAAGGTACCCTTAACTAATAAAAACAAAAATTTACATTCTTCCTTTTAAGACTTAATCATTATCAAAGATTGTCCAGTGTCCTTTTCTTTTCCACTCTTTGTCTACGTATCTTCTGAACTTTTCCCACTCCCTCTTAAAAACTTCTAAGTCTCTTAAAATTCTTGTTAATTTGTCCATTTCACTCCGTGTCATAATTTTTACAATCCAATCCCATTTCTCTGGTATTTTTTCTTGCTTCCGCAACTGCGCATACAATGTCCTAGCAGCTGAGAGCAAGTAGCAGATTAAAGTTCTATCTTCTCTTGGAAATTTTTCCATTTGTAATCCCAACAGAAAAGTCTCTGCAACTTGGTTAAATTCATATCCCAAAATCTTGGTCATCTCTTGTTGAATCATCTGCCAAAACATTTTTGCTCTTTCACAAGTCCACCGCATATGGTAGAAAGAACCTTCATGCTTTTTACATTTCCAGCATCTACCTAGCATCTTGTTATTCATCTTTGCCAATTTTTTTAGGAGTAGTATACCATCTGTACATCATCTTAAAACAGTTTTCTTTTATACTCTGACATGCTGAGAGTTTCATTGAGTTCTTCCACAAATGCTCCTGAGTTTCCATCTGTATTTCTTTATTTACATTAATTGCCCATTTGATCATTTGAGATTTCACTTAACAGCACCTCTGGACTTCATTGAATTTTATGGAAGTCATTGTAGTTTAGGGTTGGCAGGCCCAGTTCAGGAGGGATATCTCTGCATTAGGTGAATGGGCAACGAGGCCTTCTCTGGGGTAGCCCCGCGAAGCTGGAATTCCACCTTCCACCTGTTGCCTCCTCGGTTTGATTTTAGGTGGCAGTTTCACAGTCCCGTGGCGCGGAGTGGTAATGCTGCAGTCCTGCAGTCGGAGCCCTCTGCTCACGAACTGAGTTCGATTCCAGCGGAAGCTGGGTTTTCAGGTAGCCGGTTCAAGGTTGACTCAGCCTTCCATCCTTCCGAGGTCGGTAAAAGGAGTACCCAGCTTGCTGGGGGGAAAGGGTAGATGACTGGGGAAGGCAAGGGCAAACCACCCCGTAAAAAGTCTGCCGAGAAAATGTTGTGATAGCAACGTCACCCCAGAGTTGGAAATGACTGGTGCTTGCACAGGCGACCTTTCCAGTTTGAAGTAGTAGTGAAGTGCGCGGACTCTTATCTGGGAGAACCGGGTTTGATTCCCCACTCCTCCACTTGCACCTGCTGGAATGGCCTTGGGTTAGCCATAGCTCTCTTACCTGGGAGAACTGGGTTGGATTCCCCATTCCTCCACATGCATCTGCTGGAATGGCCTTGGGCCAGCCATAGCTCTCTTATCTGGGAGAACTGGGTTTGATTCCCCACTCCTCCACTTGCACCTGCTGGAATGGCCTTGGGCCAGCCATAGCTCTCTTATCTGGGAGAACCGGGTGTGATTCCCCACTCCTCCACTTGCAGCTGCTGGAATGGCCTTGGGTCAGCCATAGCTCTGGCAGAGGTTGTCCTTGAAAGGGCAGCTGCTGTGAGAGCCTTCTCAGCCCCACCCACCTCAAAGGGTGCCTATTGTGGGGGAGGAAGGGAAAGGAGATGGTGAGCCGCTTTGAGACTCTTTGGAGTGGAGGGTGGGATATAAATCCAGTATCTTCATCTACCTCACAAGGTGCCTGTTGTGGGGGAGGAAGGTAAAGGAGATTTTGAGCCGCTCTGAGACTCTTTGGAGTGGAGGGCGGGATATAAATCCAATATCTTCATCTACCTCACAAGGTGTCTGTTGTGGGGGAGGAAGGTAAAGGAGATTTTGAGCCGCTCTGAGACTCTTCGGAGTGGAGGGCGGGATATAAATCCAATATCTTCATCTACCTCACAGGGTGTCTGTTGTGGGAGAGGAAGGGAAAGGAGATTGTGAGCCGCTCTGAGACTCTTCGGAGTGGAGGGCGGGATATAAATCCAGTATCTTCATCTACCTCACAGGGTGTCTGTTGTGGGGGAGGAAGGGAAAGGAGATTGTGAGCCGCTCTGAGTCTCTTTGGAGTGGAGGGCGGGATGTAAATCCAATATCTTCATCTACCTCACAGGGTGTCTGTTGTGGGGGAGGAAGGGAAAGGAGATTGTGAGCCGCTCTGAGACTCTTCGGAGTGGAGGGCGGGATATAAATCCCATATCTTCATCTTTTTCTTCTTTCCTTCCACCGCTCACACGTTCAGCATTCGGTCGGCGTGCTCTGAGCCAGCGCATTTGGGTTTTCTGCTCTGCCCAGCTCAATCTCCTCCCCCACTCCTTGAATTTTTATGACACCCATTTCATCTGCCTCACGAGCTGTAAAGTTTTATGGGCTATAAAAAGCCCTGGTATGCAGCCAGAAGTCTGGTGAGCCGGTTTTATGGCCGCTCTTCTCCCTTCGTTGGTTGCTCCAGTGCACAGATTTCAGTGGGGTCATCCTCAGAGGTTTTTTAGGACGGTTGCAAACCTTCCCATGTCGTCATTGTGGGCAGGTTTGTATTATGGCTCTATAAAAGCCGGTCGAAACAAATACAAGAAACGTTACGAGCAACCCAATGCCGGCACTGGGCCAGCTTGTCTGTGGCTGACTGGTGAGCTGCGGGCAACCTCTCCAGACCCAAAGTGGGGGTTTTGTACACTGGCCTCACAGCCCCCCGAGAGAACAAACTTCAAGTCTAGTGGGAGCTTTAAGACCAACAAAAGTTTATTCGAGGCGTGAGCTTTTGTGCGCACATCTACTCTCCTCCTTTGGAGGTTTCCAAGCAGGAGCTAGACGACCGTCTGTCCGACAGCCATGCGGATTGCGTGAATTAGAATTAAAATAGAGAGAATGAAAACCCAAAGAGAAACCGTGACAAAATAACGAACACAATTGTTAATTCACTTAAGAAGAAGAAGATATTGGATTTATATCCCGCCCTCCACTCCGAAGAGTCACAGAGTGGCTCACAATCTCCTTTCCCTTCCTCCCCCACAACAGACCCCCTGTGAGGTAGATGAAGATATTGGATTTATATCCCGCCCTCCACTCCGAAGAGTCTCAGAGCGGCTCACAATCTCCTTTCCCTTCCTCCCCCACAACAGACCCCCTGTGAGGTAGATGAAGATATTGGATTTATATCCCGCCCTTCACTCTGAAGAGTCTCAGAGCAGCTCACAATCTCCTTTCCCTTCCTCCCCCACAACAGAAACCCTGTGAGGTAGATGAAGATATTGGATTTATATCCCGCCCTCCACTCCGAAGAGTCTCAGAGCAGCTCACAATCTCCTTTCCCTTCCCCCCCCACAACAGAAACCCTGTGAGGTAGATGAAGATATTGGATTTATATCCCGCCCTCCACTCCGAAGAGTCTCAGAGCGGCTCACAATCTCCTTTCCCTTCCTCCCCCACAACAGAAACCCTGTGAGGTAGATGAAGATATTGGATTTATATCCCGCCCTCCACTCCGAAGAGTCTCAGAGCGGCTCACAATCTCCTTTCCCTTCCTCCCCCACAACAGAAACCCTGTGAGGTAGATGAAGATATTGGATTTATATCCCGCCCTCCACTCCGAAGAGTCTCAGAGCGGCTCACAATCTCCTTTCCCTCCCCCCCCCACAACAGACACTCACTCACACACTGACTGCTCAGCAATTTCATTGAATGCCCACGAGTTCTTGGATTGTAAGAAAGGGAGAAAAGTGGCTCAGTGGTAGAGCATCTGCTTGGCAAGCAGAAGGTCCCAGGTTCAATCCCCGGCATCTCCAACTAAAAGGGTCCAGGCAAGTAGGTGTAAAAACCCTCAGCTTGAGACTCTGGAGAGCCGCTGCCAGTCTGAGTAGACAATACTGACTTTGATGGACCAAGGGTCTGATTCAGTAGAAGGCAGCTTCATATGTTCATATGTACTTCTTTCTCTACTTTCTCCATCCCATGCATAATCTTGTAAACCTCTATCATGTCACCCCGCAGTCGAGGTTTCTCCAAGCTAAAGAGTCCCAAGCGTTTCAACCTTTCTTCATAGGGAAAGTGTTCCAGCCCTTTAATCATTCTAGTTGCCCTTTTCTTGACTTTTTCCAATGCTATAATATCCTTTTTGAGGTGCGGTGACCAGAATTGCACACAGTACTCCAAATGAGACTGCACCATCGATTTATACAAGGACATTATGATACTGGCTGATTTGTTTTTAATTCCCTTCCTAATACTTCCCATCATGGTGTTGGCCTTTTTTATTGCAATCGCACACTGTCGTGACAATTCTACCGCGACCCCAAGATCTCTCTCTTGGTCAGTCTCTGCCAGTTCACACCCCATCAACTTGTATTTGTAGCTGGGATTCTTGGCCCCAATGTGCATTACTTTGCCCTTGGCCACACTGAACCTCATCTGCCACGTTGACGCCCACTCACCCAGCCTCAACAGATCCCTTTGGAGTGCCTCACAATCCTCTCTGGTTCTCACCACCCTGAACAATTTAGTGTCATCTGCGAACTTGGCCACTTCACTGCTCACTCCCAACTCCAAATCATTAATGAACAAGTTAAAGAGCCTCGGACCCAGTACTTCTGTCGGATTTCGCACAAGCTGCCCCGAGGCCGCAGCTCGGTTCAAGTCTTTTGTGCAGCAAACAGAAACCGGTTTTTAGAGGGTCTCGTTTGCTGCGCGAAAGAGGCAGAGCGAGGGGTAGACTCAGGGCAGCTTGTGCGAAATCCGACAGAAGCCCCGCTGAGAAGAGGAGAGCGAGAGCGGCGAAAGGCTGGTGGGGAATCGGTCCAGGTTTCTGTGACTCCTTAGATATCAGATATCGGGTACCAGAGGAGATGTGCCCGCACATGGAATACCTTGACTTAACTTGTTGGCCTCCAAGGTGCCACGGGACTCCGAATTTGTTCCACGGCTTCAAACCAACCTGGACTTTCTCCCCCGCTATTCTGGCTGTTATTTTCATTGCCTCTGTATAGATCAGTGATGTGGCCTCATTTGGAATAATGGTTGGACCACCCTCCCTAGGAGGAAAGGCTGAAGATTCAGGGACTTTTCAGTGTAGAAAAGAGACGACGACTAAGAGGGAACACGATAGGAGTTTCATAAAATTATGTATGGGGTGGGAAGAGTCGACAAAGAGAACCTTTGTCTTCCTCTCCCAGCGTAGCAGGACTAGAGGGCATCCGATGAAATCGATGGGCAGGAGTTTCAGGATAGACTAAAACACTGCTTGCCACGAAGAGTGATTAAGATGTGGAACTGGCGGCCAGAGGAGATGATGATGGCTACGGGCACGGACCAATTTGAAAGGGGATTAGAGAGATTTATGGAGGGATGGGTTTGTTAGGGGCTACTATTCTTGGCAATGAAAGGGAACTACCATGTTCAGAGTCAGTTGTCCTCTGAGTCTCAGCGTTGGGAGGAAACATCAGGGGAAGGCCTCAGCCTCCCTGCCCTATTGTTGTCCCTCCAGAGGAACTGGTTGGCCACTGTGTGAGGCAGGAGGCTGGACTAGATGGACCCTCCCTGGTCTGATCCAGCAGGGCTCTTATGTTATTCTCAGGGGACGGCCTTAGCCTCTCTGCCCTGTTGTTGGCTCTCCAGAGGAATTGGTTTGGCCCTTGTGCTGGACTAGATGGACCCTCACTGGTCTGATCCAGCAGGGCTGTTCTGATGTTCTTCTCAGGGGAAGGCCTTAGCCTCCCTGCCCTGTTGTTGGCTCTCTAGAGGAACTGGTTGGCCACTTTGTGAGACAGGAGGCTGGACTAGATGGACCCTCACTGGTCTGATCCAGCAGGGCTCTTCTGATGTTCTTCTCAGGGGAAGGCCTTGGCCTTTCTGCCTTGTTGTTGACCCTCCAGAGGAACTGGTTGGCCACTGTGTGAGACAGGAGGCTGGACTAGATGGATCCTCACTAGTCTGATCCAGCAGGGCTCTTCTGATGTTCTTCTCAGGGGAAGGCCTCGGCCTCTCTGCCCTGTTGTTGGGCCTCCAGAGGAACTGGTTGGCCACTGTGAGACAGGAGGCGGGACTAGATGGACCCTCTCTGATCTGATCCAGGAGGTCTCTGCTGATGTTCTTCTCAGGGGAAGGCCTCGGCCTCTCTGCCCTGTAGCTGGACCTCCAGAGGAAGTAGTTGGCTGCTGTGTGAGAGTAGATGGAGCACTGGTCTGATCCAGCAGGGCTCTTCTGATGTCCTTCTGCTGTGTACCAAGGCCCACAGCAGAACCCCCTCCTCGCTCATCCTCTCTGTCTCTTTTTGCAGTCCAGAGGTCGGTGTATAAAGACCTCATCCGGCTTCTGCAGAAGGACTCCCTGCTTTCTTCTTCGCAAATGAAGTCCAAGGTACCCTTTGCTCTGTGACTGGGGGCAGCTGGGTTTGACTTTCCCTGGAGCTGGCTGCAAGATTTGGGGGTCTTGGGGTTACTAATTCCGGATTGGAAAGTTCCTGGGGATTTGGAGGCGGGGCTTGCTGTGGAGCCCGCCCTCCTAAGCAGCCATTTTCTCCAGGGGAATGGAGCTCTGAAGTCTGGAGATCAGTGGTGCCTGTGGGAGATCTCCAGGCCCCACCTGGAGTCTGACAACCTTAGAGGGGCTTTGGCCCCCTAAGCCAGGCTAACTGTAGCCCTGTTTTGCCAGAAGCAAATGGAGAGTTTCCTTGCTGCGCCATGTTAAGTAAAGATGGCGGCTCTCCTGGGTGGGACGAGGCGCCGTTTGTGGGTCCTGAGCCCTGGTGCTCCCTCTACTGGCCTGCTGTGGAATTTCATGGGTTGGGCAGAATTATGGCAGCCATAAACTTAATCCTAGCCTCAGGGCTTTTTTGTAGCAGGAACTCCTTTGCATATTAGGCCACCCCCCCCCCCCTGATGTAGCCAATCCTCCTGGAGCTTATAGTAGGCCCTGTACGAAGAGCCCTGTTAGCTCTTGGAGGATTGGCTACATCAGGGGGGCGTGGCCTAATATGCAAAGGAGTTCCTGCTACAAAAACCCCCCTGCCTAGCCTTATTACATTATCAGAAGTCTTCTTCTATTGACTGTATTGATTTATGGTGTATAATTTACTTTTAAGTCTTGGGGGGAAATGGTGGGGTTTGGATAAAGTAAAAGTCGATCCACAGTCATGTCTCAGATACTATGGAATTATGGTGGGATTGTGATGAGGTAGAATCTAGGAGAGTCGAGTTCAAATCCACCCTCTTCGTGAAGCTTGCAAGGTGTCCTTGTCCCCGTCACCCTCTCTTAACTTAGCCTCCTTTCCTCCATGTTATCCTCACAGCAACTCCATGAGGGAGGTGAAGAGAGTGTCGTGACTGACCCAAGGTCACCCAGCAAGCTTCCGTGGCAGAGTGGGGATTCGAAACTGGGCTTCCCAGATCTTAGTTCGACATTCTAACCCAGGGGGGGCCAAACTGTGGCTTAGGAGCCACATGTGGCTCTTTCACACATATTGTGTCACTTTCAAAGTCCCCACCACCCTGTTGGCTGGCTTGGAGAAGGCATTTGTCTCTTTAAATCATTTCTCCATGCTGAGCCAGCTGGTGGCTTGGAGAATGCATTTAAAGTTGCTTTCTTTCCACCTCTCTCCTCCCTCCCTCCCTCCCTCTCTGGGGCAAGTGATGCTTTGTATTCTTGGTGCTTGGGAGGGGCAACAGTGTGAGGACTTCTAGCCCCACTGATGGACCTCCTGATGGCACCTGGTTTTTTTTGGCCACTGTGTGAAATAGTGTTGGACTGGATGGGCCATTGGCCTGATCCAACATGACTTCTCTTATCTTCCTTCCTTCCTTCCTTCCTTCCTTCCTTCCTTCCTTCCTTCCTTCCTTCCTTCCTTCCTTCCTTCCTTCCTTCCTTCCTTCCTTCCTTCCTTCCTTCCTTCCTTCCTTCCTTCCTTCCTTCCTTCCTTCCTCCCTCCCTCCCTCCCTCCCTCCCTCCCTCCCTCCCTGGGGCAAGTGATGCTCTGTATTCTTGGTGCTTGGGAGGGGCAACAGTGTGAGGACTTCTAGTGTCCTGGCCCCACTGATGGACCTCCTGATGGCACCTGGTTTTTTTTTTGGCCACTGTGTGAAACAGTGTTGGACTGGATGGACCATTGGCCTGATCCAACATGACTTCTCTTATCTTCCTTCCTTCCTTCCTTCCTTCCTTCCTTCCTTCCTTCCTTCCTTCCTTCCTTCCTTCCTTCCTTCCTTCCTTCCTTCCTTCCTTCCTTCCTTCCTTCCTTCCTTCCTTCCTTCCTTCCTTCCTTCCTTCCTTCCTTCCTTCCTCCCTCCCTCCCTCCCTCCCTCCCTGGGGCAAGTGATGCTCTGTATTCTTGGTGCTTGGGAGGGGCAACAGTGTGAGGACTTCTAGTGTCCTGGCCCCACTGATGGACCTCCTGATGGCACCTGGTTTTTTTTTTGGCCACTGTGTGAAACAGTGTTGGACTGGATGGACCATTGGCCTGATCCAACATGACTTCTCTTATCTTCCTTCTTCCTTCCTTCCTTCCTTCCTTCCTTCCTTCCTTCCTTCCTTCCTTCCTTCCTTCCTTCCTTCCTTCCTTCCTTCCTTCCTTCCTTCCTTCCTTCCTTCCTTCCTTCCTTCCTTCCTTCCTTCCTCCCTCCCTCCCTCCCTCCCTCCCTCCCTCCCTCCCTTTCTGGGACAAGTGATGCTCTGTATTCTTGGTGCTTGGGAGGGGCAACAGTGTGAGGACTTCTAGCGTCCTGGCTCCACTGATGGACCTCCTGATGGCACCTGGGTTTTTTTGGCCACTGTGCGAAACAGTGTTGGACTGGATGGGCCATTGGCCTGATCCAACATGACTTCTCTTATCTTCCTTCCTTCCTTCCTTCCTTCCTTCCTTCCTTCCTTCCTTCCTTCCTTCCTTCCTTCCTTCCTTCCTTCCTTCCTTCCTTCCTTCCTTCCTTCCTTCCTTCCTTCCTTCCTTCCGTCCTTCCTTCCGTCCTTCCTTCCTTCCTTCCGTCCTTCCTCTGACATTTATTCTGTGTGGCTCTTACATGAAGCAAGTTTGGCCACCCCTCCTCTAACCTCTCCACTGGCTCTGGTTTTAGGCCACAAACCTGTCACTCTTGAGAGCCACGGCTTCTGCCCAGCGGATCCAGGCAGGGCAAGACACAGGAAGAGTTGCGGGATGTAATGACATCTTGTTCCCCCCACCAGGGGGAGCTCTGCTTTGAAAACGACCGCTTGATCGAAGGGGGCATCTTGGGAGAGCTGCACAACGGCACCCACTACCGGGAAGTCCGCCAGTACCGCACACACCACCACCTCATCCGTTTCTACTTCCTCACTCGCGTGTACTCGGAGTACCTGGAGAGCATCTTGGATGACTTCCGGGAGGGTCCCAAACCTGACGTCTTGGTCCTCAACTCCTGCATCTGGGACCTCTCAAGGTAGGGCTGCCCTCCAGCTGCGAAATGGGGCCAGCCGCTGGAAGATCCTCTTGCGGCCGGAGGTCGCCTTGGTCAGTCCAGACTCTACTGATGTCCCCCCACCTCTTGGCAGGTACGGCTCCTACTGCATGAAGGAATACTGCCAGAACCTGCAGACCGTCTTCAACAGGCTCGATGCGGTGCTCCCTCCCACCTGCTTGGTCCTCTGGAACATGACGATGCCGCTGGGCCCAAAGGTCACGGGGGGCTTCCTTATCCCAGAGGTAAAGTACGGCTACCCGTGTCCAAAGGATGCTGAGAAATGGGGCTCGGTCCCATTTCTCAGCAAGGCCACTACACCAAACGGACCACACTGATGAACCTCCTGATGGTGCCTGGGTTTTTTTGGACTGGATGTTGGACTGTGTGGGCCATTGTGTGGCTACTGTGTGACACAGAGTGTTGGACTGGATGGGCCATTGGCCTGACCCAACAGGGCTTCTCTTATGTTCTTCTGTGACACAGAGTGTTGGACTGGATAGGCCATTGGCTTGATCCAACAGGGCTTCTCTTATGTTCTTATGTGACACAGAGTGTTGGACTGGAGGGGCCACTTGCCTGATCCAACATGGCTTCTCCTATGTTCTTATGTGACACAGAGTGTTGGACTGGATGGGCCGCTGGCCTGATCCAACAGGGCTTCTCTTATGTTCTTATGTGACACAGAGTGTTGGACTGGATGGGCCACTGGCCTGATCCAACAGGGCTTCTCTTATGTTCTTATGTGATACAGTGTGTTGGACTGGATGGGCTGTTGACCTGATCCAACAGTGCTTCTCTTATGTTCTTATGTGACACAGAGGGTTGGACTTCATGGGCCACTGGCCTGATCCAACATGGCTTCTCTTATGTGACACAGAGTGTTGGATTGGAGGGGCCATTGGCCTGATCCAACAGGGCTTCTCTTATGTTCTTATCTGACACAGAGTGTTGGACTGGATGGGCCATTGGCCTGATCCAACATGGCTTCTCTTATGTTCTTATGTGACACAGAGTGTTGGACTGGAGGGGCCACTTGCCTGATCCAACATGGCTTCTCCTATGTTCTTATGTGACACAGAGTGTTGGACTGGATGGGCCGCTGGCCTGATCCAACAGGGCTTCTCTTATGTTCTTATGTGACACAGAGTGTTGGACTGGATGGGCCGTTGGCCTGATCCAACATGGCTTCTCTTATGTTCTTATGTGACACAGAGTGTTGGACTGGATGGGCCACTGGCCTGATCCAACAGGGCTTCTCTTATGTTCTTATGTGATACAGTGTGTTGGACTGGATGGGCTGTTGACCTGATCCAACAGTGCTTCTCTTATGTTCTTATGTGACACAGAGGGTTGGACTGCATGGGCCACTGGCCTGATCCAACAGGGCTTCTCTTATGTGACACAGAGAGTTGGACTGGATGGGCCACTGGCCTGATCCAACAGGGCTTCTCTTATGTGACACAGAGAGTTGGACTGGATGGGCCGTTGACCTGATACAACACGGCTTCTGTTATGTTCTTCTGTGACACAGAGTGTTGGACTGGATGGGCCGTTGACATGATCCAACAGGGCTTCTCTTATGTTCTTCTGTGACACAGAGTGTTGGACTGGATGGGCCGTTGACCTGATCCAACAGGGCTTCTCTTATGTTCTTATGTGACACAGAGTGTTGGACTGGATGGGCCGTTGACCTGATCCAACAGGGCTTCTCTTATGTTCTTATGTGACACAGAGTGTTGGACTGGATGGGCCATTGGCCTGATCCAACATGGCTTCTCTTATGTTCTTATGTGACACAGAGTGTTGGACTGGATGGACCACTGGCCTGATCCAACAGGGCTTCTCTTATGTTCTTATGTGATACAGTGTGTTGGACTGGATGGGCTGTTGACCTGATCCAACAGTGCTTCTCTTATGTTCTTATGTGACACAGAGGGTTGGACTGCATGGGCCACTGGCCTGATCCAACAGGGCTTCTCTTATGTGACACAGAGAGTTGGACTGGATGGGCCACTGGCCTGATCCAACAGGGCTTCTCTTATGTGACACAGAGAGTTGGACTGGATGGGCCGTTGACCTGATACAACACGGCTTCTGTTATGTTCTTCTGTGACACAGAGTGTTGGACTGGATGGGCCGTTGACCTGATCCAACAGGGCTTCTCTTATGTTCTTCTGTGACACAGAGTGTTGGACTGGATGGGCCGTTGACCTGATCCAACAGGGCTTCTCTTATGTTCTTATGTGACACAGAGTGTTGGACTGGATTGGCCGTTGACCTGATCCAACAGGGCTTCTCTTATGTTCTTATGTGACACAGAGTGTTGGACTGGATGGGCCGTTGGCCTGATCCAACATGGCTTCTCTTATGTTCTTATGTGACACAGAGTGTTGGACTGGATGGGCCACTGGCCTGATCCAACAGGGCTTCTCTTATGTTCTTATGTGATACAGTGTGTTGGACTGGATGGGCTGTTGACCTGATCCAACAGTGCTTCTCTTATGTTCTTATGTGACACAGAGGGTTGGACTGCATGGGCCACTGGCCTGATCCAACAGGGCTTCTCTTATGTGACACAGAGAGTTGGACTGGATGGGCCACTGGCCTGATCCAACAGGGCTTCTCTTATGTGACACAGAGAGTTGAACTGGATGGGCCGTTGACCTGATACAACACGGCTTCTGTTATGTTCTTCTGTGACACAGAGTGTTGGACTGGATGGGCCGTTGACCTGATCCAACAGGGCTTCTCTTATGTTCTTCTGTGACACAGAGTGTTGGACTGGATGGGCCGTTGACCTGATCCAACAGGGCTTCTCTTATGTTCTTATGTGACACAGAGTGTTGGACTTGATGGGCCGTTGGCCTGATCCAACATGGCTTCTCTTATGTTCTCTTATGTTCTTATGACACAGAGGGTTGGACTGGATGGGCCACTGGCCTGATCCAACATGGCTTCTCTTATGTGACACAGAGAGTTGGACTGGATGGACCGTTGACCTGATACAACAGGGCTTCTCCTATGTTCTTCTGTGACACAGAGTGTTGGACTGGATGGGCCGTTGACCTGATCCAACAGGGCTTCTCTTATGTTCTTATGTGACACAAAGTGTTGGACTGGATGGGCCGTTGACCTGATCCAACAGGGCTTCTCTTATGTGACACAGAGTGTTGGATTGGATGGGCCATTGGCCTGATCCAACATGGCTTCTCTTATGTTCTTATGTGACATGGAGTGTTGGACTGGATGGGCCATTGGCCTGATCCAACAAGGCTTCTCTTATGTTCTTATGTGACACAGTGTGTTGGACTGGATGGGCCGTTGACCTGATCCAACAAGGCTTCTCTTATGTTCTTATGTGACACAGAATGTTGGACTGGATGGGCCACTGGCCTGATCCAACATGGCTTCTCTTACGTTCTTATGAGGCACAGAGTGTTGGACTGGATCTGCCTTTGGCCTGATCCAACATAGCTTCTCTTATGTTCTTATGAATGAGGCAGTGATGCTCTGTATTTTTGGTGCTTGCGGGGGGGACAGTCAGAGGGCTTCTAGTGTCCTGGCCCCACTGATGGACCTCCTGATGGCACCTGGTTGTTTTGGCCATTGTGTGTACAGAGTGTTGGACTGGATGGGCCACTGGCCTGATCCAACATGGCTTCTCTTAAGTTCTTCTGTCTGGGGAAGTGTTGCTCTGTATTCTTGGTTCTTGGGAGGGGCAACAGTGGGAGGGTTTCTAGTGTCCTGGCCCTACTGGTGGACCTTCTGATGGCAGCTGCGTTTTTTGGCCACTGTGAGTACAGAGTGTTGGATTGGATGGGCCACTGGCCTGATCCAACGTGGCTTCTCTTATGTTCTTATGTGACAGCGCGTTGGACTGGATGGGCCACTGGCCTGATCCAACAGGGCTTCTCTTATGTTGTTATGTGACAGAGCGTTGGACTGGATGGGCCACTGGCCTGATCCAACATGGCTTCTCTTATGTTCTTATGTGACAGAGTGTTGGACTGGATGGGCCACTGGCCTGATCCAACATGGCTTCTCTTATGTTCTTATGTGACAGAGTGTTGTACTGGATGGGCCATTGGCCTGATCCAACATGGCTTCTCTTATGTTCTTATGTGACAGAGTGTTGGACTGGATGGGCCACTGGCCTGATCCAACAGGGCTTCTCTTGTGTTCTGATGTGACACAGAGTGTTGGACTGGATGGGCCACTGGCCTGATCCAACAGGGCTTCTCTTGTGTTCTGATGTGACACAGAGTGTTGGACTGGAGGGGCCATTGGCCTGATCCAACAGGGCTTCTTTTATGTTCTTATGTGACACAGAGTGTTGGACTGGATGGGCCATTGGCCAGATCCAACATGGCTACTCTTATGTTCTTATGATTCTTCTTAGAGAGCATACTGTAAGCACTTGGAGAACTGGCTATATTGTGGGGGGGGGGGGGTGCAAAGGAGCTCCTGCTATAAAAAAGCCCTGGTTTAAACCCTCGGCAGGAAGGACGGGGTGTTCATTGCATTTCCCTGGCGATTCCACTCCTCTCCATGAAGCACTTCACCCCTTCCCGCTTTCCGCTCTCCCCCCCCAGCTGCAGCACTTGAGCCAGTCCCTCCGCAACGACGTCATCGAGGGCAACTTCTACGGGGCCACCCTGGCCGGCCTCCACCTCTTCGACGTGCTGGACCTCCACTTCCACTTCCGCCACGATTTGGGCAACCGGGTCAAGGACGGCGTCCACTGGAACAACGTGGTGCACCGCCGGATCACCAACCTGCTCTTGGCTCACGTGGCAGATGCCTGGGGGGTGGTGATTCCAGCCACGAAGTCTCAGGAAGGTGAGTGGTGGTTGGGGGGGGGAGGGGAGATCTCTTGGCACCCGACTCCCTCTCTGCATTTCTTGGTTTCCACTCTCTGGAGCAGGGGTGGGGGGCACACGTGGCTCTTTCACAGATAGTGTGTGGCCCTCAAAACTCCCACTGCCCCGTCGGGAAGCTTGGAGGCATTTGTCTCTTTAAAACAATTCTCCAAGCCAAGCCAGCATTTAAAGTTAAAGTTGATTTCTTTCCACCTCTCCTTTCCGCCATCTATTCCTTCCTTCCTTCCTTCCTTCCTTCCTTCCTTCCTTCCTTCCTTCCTTCCTTCCTTCCTTCCTTCCTTCCTTCCTTCCTTCCTTCCTTCCTTCCTTCCTTCCTTCCTTCCTTCCTTCCTTCCTTCCTTCCTTCCTTCCTCCCTCCCTCCCTCCCTCCCTCCCTCCCTCCCTCCCTCCCTTGTGGAGAGCCAGTTTGGTGTAGTGGTTAAGTGTGCGGACTATGTTGTGGGGGAGGAAGGGGAAGGAGATTGTGAGCTGCTCTGAGACTCTTCGGAGTGGAGGGCGGGATACAAATCCAATATCTTCATCTACCTCACAGGGTGTCTGTTGTGGGGGGGGAGAGGTAAAGGAGATTGGGAGCCGCTCTGAGACTCTTCGGAGTGGAGGGCGGGATATAAATCCAATATCTTCATCTACCTCACAGGGGGGGAGGGAAAGGAGATTGTAGGCTGCTCTGAGCCTCTGTCCTTGAAAGGGCAGCTGCTGTGAGAGCCCTCTCCGGCCCCACCCATCTCACAGGGTGTCTGTTGTGGGGGAAAAAGGTAAAGGAGATTGTGAGCTGCTCTGAGACTCTTTGGAGTGGAGGGCGGGATATAAATCCAATATCTTCTTCCGTCCTTCCTTCCTTCTCTCAAATATCTGGCGTTTATTCTATGTGGCTTTTACATTAAGCAAGTTTGGCCACCCCTGCTCAGGAGGTTAATGGAGGACGGCCATCCCCACCTAGAAGTCTGCCGTGCTTCTTTGCAGAAAGAGTTTCCAGCTCAACAGTAGGAAGAACTTCCTGACTGTTAAGAGAGGTTCCTCAGTGGAACAGGCTTCCTCCTTGGGAGGTGGTGGGCTCGCCTTCCTTGGAGGTTTTTCAACAGAGGCTAGATGGCCATCTGACAGCAATGAAGATCCTATGAATTTAGGGGGGAGGTGTTTGTGAGTTTCCTGCATTGTGCAGGGGGTTGGACTCGATGACCCTAGAAGTCCCTTCCAACTCTATGATTCTATGAATTGTTTTCTGTGGCCCCAGAAGGTAGGAACACAACCAATGGGTTGAAATTAAATCAAAAGAGTTTCCGGCTCAACCTGAGGAAGAACTTCCTGACCGTTAAGAGAGGTTCCTCAGTGGAACAGGCTTCCTCTGGAGGTGGTGGGCTCTCCTTCCTTGGAGGTTTTTAAACAGAGGCTAGATGGCCATCTGACAGCAATGAAGATCCTGTGAATTTAGGGGGAGGTGTTTGTGAGTTTCCTGCATTGTGCAGGGGGTTGGACTAGATGGCCCTGGAGGTCCCTTCCAACTCTAGGATTCTATTAGGAAGTACTTCCTGACCGTTAGAGCGGTTCCTCAGTGGAACAGGCTTCCTCGGGAGGTGGTGGGCTCTCCTTCCTTGGAGGTTTTGAAACAGAGGCTAGAGGGCCATCTGACAGCAATGAAGATCCTGTGAATTTAGGAGGAGGTGTTTGTGAGTTTCCTGCATGGTGCAGGGGGTTGGACTAGATGGCCCTGGAGGTCCCCTCCAACTCTGTGATTCTGGGTGAGGCACCATGTTGGTCTTGAGCAGCAGAACAAAGTTTGAGTCTTGAGGGCACCTTTAAGACTTGAGAAGTTGGACTAGATGGCCTGTAGGGCCCCTTCCAGCTCTACGATTCTAAGTGGGCAGGCGCACAAAAGCTCATACGCAGAATTAACCTCGGTCGGTCTCCAAGGCGCTCCCGGACTCCAAACTCTCTTCTTTGACCAGGTGAGTCACAGACAGGTTCAGTTTTGAACCATCTCCACTTCCTTCCATAGGCCAGATGTGCAGTGAGCCGTCCCCGTTCCTTGACGTCCAGCTGGGACCGGTGCCCCCACGCCCTCCTGCGATGTCTCTCCATAGGCCCCCTTGGCCCACGGTTCACGAAGACTCCTTCTTTGGGCTCAACTCTTGGGAGTCGTGTGAGACCTACTCCGGAGTCCCCTTCTTTGAGGATTCCCATTTCCCCAGTTTTCATCGGGATGGTATGCTGGAGGGGGCCCGCTCTTTCTCCTGCCTTTAGAGCTTTCTGGGGTCTCGGACGGAGGACAGGCTGGTCTCTAATTTTTCTTTCTCTCCCCTGCATGTCGTTGGTTTCTCTCCTGCACTCTGGGTGTGGGTAAGCCGGAACAGCGGGCAGGAAGGCAGTCCGATCTGCCCCTGCTGAAGTGAACTAGATGTAAAGCTGCCCTTTGTGAGATTGGCATACTCAGATCCGGGGTGGATCCCTCAGAAGCTTAAGCCCTTCAGCTGTTCTCTCATGGAACTGGAGGATGTGATTTTGATAGTAAACATAAGAGAAGCCATCTTGGATCAGGCCAGTGGCCCATCCAGTCCAACACTCTGTGTAACACAGTGGCCAAAAAAACCCCAGGTACCATCAGGAGTTCCCATCAGTGGGGCCAGGACACTAGAAGCCCTCCCACTGTGCCCCCCCAAGCACCAAGAATACAGAGTATAATTGCCCCAGACATTAGAACGTAAGAGAAGCCATGTAGGATCTGGCCAATGGCCCATCCAGTCCAACACTCTGTATCACACAGTGGCCAAAAAACCCCCAGGTACCATCAGGAGGTCCATCAGTGGGGCCAGGACACTAGAAGCCCTCCCACTATGCCCCCCAAGCACCAGGAATATAGAGCATCCCTGCCCCAGACATAAGAACATAAGAGAAGCCATGTTGGATCAGGCCAATGGCCCATCCAGTCCAGCACTCTGTGTCACAGAAGAACATAAGAGAAGCCCTGTTGGTTCAGGCCAGTGGCCCATCCAGTCCAACAGTCTGTGTCACATAAGAACATCAGAGAAGCCCTGTTGGTTCAGGCCAGTGGCCCATCCAGTCCAACACTCTGTGTCACATAAGAACATTAGAGAAGCCATGTTGGATCAGGCCAATGGCACATCCAGTCCAACACTCTGTGTCTCACACTGGCCCAAACCCACGTGCTGTCAAGAGGTCCACCAGTGGGGCTAGAAGCCGTGCCACTGTCTCCCCCAATCAAAAGAATACAGAGCATCACTGCCCCAGATAGAGAGTTCCAACATAAGCTGTGGCTAATAGCCGCTGATGGACCTCTGCTCCATATGTTGATCCAATCCCCTCTTGAAGCTGGCTATGCTTGTAGCCGCAACCACCTCCTTTGGCAGTGAATTCCACATGTTAATCGCCGTTTGGGTGAAAAAGGACTTCCTTTTATCCGTTCTAACCCGACTGCTCAGCGATTTCATTGAGTGCCCATGATTTCTCATATTGTGAGAAAGGGACTTCTTTCTCTCCTTTCTCCAGCCCATGCATAATCTTTGCAAACCTCTATCGTGTCATCCCGCAGTCGAGGTTTCTCCAAGCTAAAGAGCCCCAAGCGTTTTAACCTTTCTTCCTAGGGAAAGTGTTCCAAACCTTTAATCATTCTCCTTGCCCTTTCCTGCACTTTCCCTAGTGCTATAATACCATTTTTGAGCTCATTTCTTTGTTCAAACGTGACTAATAATTTTGTTCAGAATGAATACGTTCTGCTGCAGGGGTGTCAGACATATTACACCCTGCCCTGCGCCAGTCTCACCAGTCTGGCCCTTAAGCAACTTTGCTTCCTTCCTCAGGGCTGCTCTTGCATAGGATGTTTTCCCCCCAGCTTCCTCACTAGCTCTTTGCTTCCTGCTTCCTGTTTCTTGTCTTCCCTCCCTCTCCCACCTTTCTCTCTGACAGAGAGAGAGAGAGCTCTCCATGGTTGCTTCTTGCTTTGTGCAGGAGAGATATGAAGACAAGCCTCTCTCTCACACACTCACAAACACACAGAGCTTCTTCTTCCTTCTCTGGGGCTGTTTCACCTCTTTTGGGAAGGGAGGGGGGAAGACAGAAGGTCCCCCTGGAGCTTCGAGACCAACAACGTCTTATTCCAGGTATAAACTTTTGTGTGCCAGCACACTTCTTCTTTGGAGGGAGGGAGGGTGGGTGGATTCTTCTGACAAGCGCAGTGTACACTGAGGAAATTATTTTGGCTTATTCTGAAAAGCTGCTGTTCTTGTTTTTTTTAAAGAAAAGATTGGGTTTCACTTTTCCTATCTGGATTTATCACCTTTCAAAATGACCCTGATTAGGAATTAGAACACTTGGATTAGTCCTTATATCTTGGGAGAGGGGAGCGATTTCAGATGCCAAATGATAATAGCACACATGGCTAATGAGAAAGGAAGCCTAGGTCTCTGTTCAGTCCAGCTCAGTCATTATCAACTGCAATTCAGCAGTTTCTCTTTCTAATCTCCCTTTGAAATTCCTTTGTAAGAGCACGGCTACTCTAAGGTCATCAACTGCATGTTGTTGTTTCTAATGTCAGATTTGTGTCCGGGGGTGGAATTCTAGCAGGAGCTCCTTTACATATTAGTCCACACCCCTCCTGATGTAGCCAATCCTCCAAGAGCTTACAAAAAGGAGCCTTGTAAGCTCTTGGAGGATTGACTGCATCAGGGGTGCGTGGCCTAATATGCAAAGGAGCTCCTGCTAGAATTCCACCCCTGCTTACGTCCATTTGTTCTTTGCATCCTCCCGGACCGAATCCCCCTGGACTAAACCGAGACCTAGGTTTCCTTTCTCATTGCCAACGCTGGTCTCTCCATGTCTACTACCCCTCTGCATGTCACACCTAATCCAATTAAGCCTGCTGTTGCCGTTCGACATTGAGATCACTTTTCTAAAGTTTATATCTCCGCTACCTGGCATGGCATTTTATGACACGATGGCCTGGCCCAACAAAGTGACCTTTATTTGAGATCTGGCCCTCGTAACAAATGAGTTTGACACCTCTGATCTGTTGTGTCTGATGACCAACTTGCGTCCAACCCGGCAGCAATTTTGAGAGCAACAAAATTTGGGGGGAGGTGTCGGCTTTCGTGAGTCAGCATCCCCTTTGACAGATATCGGATGATGATACGCTACTGAAGGGTTCTGTGTTTTCAGCAGTTTCTCTTTTTAAACACCTTAAATACGCCAGGTTCTGAACACTGTTTTATGCTGTGAAATCAGCAGGGGTGGAATTCTAGCAGGAGCTCCTTTGCATATTAGGCCACACACCCCTGATGTAGCCAATCCTCCAAGAGCTGACACGGCTCTTTTTTGTAAGCTCCAGAAGGATTGGCTACATTGAGGAAAAAGGAAAGGAAAGGTCCCCTGTGCAAGCACCAGTCGTTTCCGGCTCTGGGGTGACGTTGCTTTCACAGTGTTTTCACGGCAGACTTTTTACGGGGTGGTTTGCCACTGCCTTCCCCAGTCTTTTACACTTTCCCCCCAGCAAGCTGGGGACTCCTTTTACCGACCTCGGAAGGATGGAAGGCTGAGTCGACCTTGGGCCGGCTACCTGAATCCAGCTTCGGCCGGAATCGAACTCAGGTCGTGAGCAGAGAGTTCAGACCATAGTACTGCTGCTTTACCACTCTGTGCCACAGGGCCACCTACATCGAGGGGGGGTGGCCTAATATGCAAAGGAGCTCCTGCTAGAATTCCACCCCTGGAAATCAGTAAATCAGTTTAGGTTTAAGAAGCAAAAATACCATTCGTATTTGGATCTCCAGATTTCAGTTTTATTTTAGCACGCCCCCTCTCCCAACAATACCCCCCCTCCCCAGTTTTCTCCCGTGGTTTTTACATTTCGGGAAGTTTTACATCTCTACCTGCAGAGCTGCTTTGAACCTTCTTCGTTCCTTCCGTAGGCTGGATATGCAATGAGCCGTCCCCCTGCTCTGACCTACTGGGACCGGTGCCGCCATGCCCTCCCCCGATGTCTCTCCCTAGGCCACATTGGCCTGCAGTTCATGAAGACTCCCTCTTCGAGCTTGACTCTCGGGGGTTGGCCGAGACCTGCTCTGGAGTCCCCTTCTTTGTGGATTCCTGTGCCCCCCCATTTCATCTGGATGGTATGCTAGATGGGGCTGCTCTCCCTCTCACCTTTAGAGTTTTCTGGGGTCTTGAACTAAGGACAGGCTGGTCTGTAATTCTTTTTGCTCTCCCCTGCGTGTCAGTGGTTTCTCTCCTCTGCTTTGGTTGTGTGGGTAGTCTGGAACAGTGGGGTGGGAAGGCAGTCCGTTCTGTCCCTGCTGAAACCAACTGAACAGTGGAGACAGACGTATGCAAAGAAGTCAGTCTCCACCAGAGCGGGTTTTTTTTGGTAGCAGGAACTCCTTTGCATATTAGGCCACACACCCCTGATGTAGTCAATCCTCCTGGAGCTTACAGTAGGCCCTGTGAGAAGAGCCCTGTAAGGAATTCTAGCAGGACCTCCTTTGCATCTTAGGCCACACACCCCTGATGCAGAGCCCTGTAAGGAATTCTAGCAGGACCTCCTTTGCCTATTAGGCCACACACCCTGATGTAGCCAATCCCCCTGGAGCTTACAGCAGGCCCTGTACGAAGATCCCTGTAAGGAATTCTAGCAGGACCTCCTTTGCCTATTAGGCCACACACCCCTGATGTAGCCAATCCCCCTGGAGCTTCCAGTAGGCCCTGTACGAAGAGCCCTGTAAGGAATTCTAGCAGGACCTCCTTTGCATATTAGGCCACACCCCCTGATGTAGCCAATCCTCCTGGAGCTTACAGTAGGCCCTGTACCAAGAAGAAGAAGATATTGAATTTATATCCCGCCCTATACTCTGAATCTCAGAGTCTCAGAGCGGTCACAATCTCCTCTATCTCTCCCACCCACCCACAACAGACACCCTGTGAGGTAGGTGGGGCTGAGAGAGCTCTCACAGCAGCTGCTCTTTCAAGGACAACTCTGCGAGGGCTGTGGCTGACCCAAGGCCATTCCAGCAGGTGCAAGTGGAGGAGTTTGGAATCAAACCTGGTTCTCGCAGATAAAAGTCTGCAGACTTAACCACGACACCAAACTGAGCCCTGTAAGTTCTTTGAGGATTTGCTACATCATTGGTGTGTGGCCTAATACGCAAAGGAGTTCCTGCTACGAAAAACGGCCCTGGTCTCCACCATCAGATTAGGTGCAAAAGGCAAACTATAAAGAACTAAATAAAAAACGTAAAAGGTTTGCTTCCTCACGCCTGAGGCTGAAAGGGAACGCAGCCCATAAGAGGATAGGTTATACGGACAGTCGTTCATTCTATTAAACTTCTCTGGAGTTAGATCAAAATGGGTGGTAGCCGTGGTAACCTGTCCGTAGCAGCAGAAAAAAGCCAGAGTCTAGCAGCACCTGAAAGATGAACAAATTTTGCAACAAGGTAGGGGATTTCAGGAGTCACTGCTCACTTCATCAGATGAAGAAACATTGTTCCCTCCTTAGATTTTTGCAGCTTTTCTGCAGTCTCGTTTTCCATGCTTTTAAGTTCCCGCTTCTTTGTGTGTTTCGCTTTTCTTCTTTGTGTGTTTTGCTCCCTCTGGTGGTCAAGTCGATATTACATCGGTTTACGTCTGGTATAAAAGCTTGCAGTTTAAATCCACAGGGCGATGTACTGGATGTAAACCAGATTAATAGCGACTCCATCACTAGAGAGAGCCGTTCTGAGTCTCTGGTTCAGAGAGAAGGGCGGGGTATAAATCTGCAGTTGTCGTCGTCTTCAAAACACTTGTGGAACAGACTCCCCCCCCCCCCCCAGAAAAAAAGAAACAGGAACTAATAAGCAAGGGAAATGAGAGTGTGGAAGACCACTTGATCTGTAGCGAAATCCTGAATCTCTCTGCATTTTGTTGACCACATTGTTTTGATCCCTCTCACTTGCTCTCGGGCTCCTTCCCTAGCTCCTGCGCTCAACGCCTTCCAGGATTTCGGGAGTGCCGCGGCCGCCATTCCTGATCCGAGCCTCCTCCCACCTTACCCGTTCTGCAACAAAGAAAACATCGGTCCACGTGCCAGTCGCCGGAAGAGGAGGCCCCATCGCTCCAAGAAGAACCGTGGCTTGGTCATGCGCAGGCGTTCCTTCCGGCGGGACGACGCCACCCCCTACTAAAGGCGCCCCCCCTGCCCAAGATGTACACCCCCTGCCATAGGGCCCTCCACATCCTTCTGAGGGGAAATAGAGAGGAGTGGAGAACGGGGGTGACTTTTGGAGTGCCTGTGAAAGGGCCGCCCTTTGTGGATTGTTCACTCTCGCCTGCACCTTTTGCACTTTTTGATGTCGCTTTTCGGGAACATGCATCGCAGAGGGAATGCGTGCATTATGGGACCAGTTGGGAGTCCTGACAAAAAGGGGGTTCCCTTGCTGAGAGTTGTTTCTGGGAACAGGGTGGCGTTTTTTGTTTTGTTTTACTGAGGGGAAGGCTTCTGGTAAGCTTTGGGGTTTTTTTCTCTGTTGCTTACAGGATGTGCGTCTTGTAAACCTTCCCTGTTCTTCCTTCCCAGTTTGATACTGCGTAGCCCCGCTCACCCTGTTTGGTACCCAGTTCCTCCGTTCCATAGGCTGCATTCATTCACAGTGACCAACCGTGTTTTTTCGCGACGAGCCTCGGACGTTTCCAGACTCGTTTACTACCCTGTCGCACGTGGCAGAGGAATCAAAGGCTTCCTGGTTTGCATACGACAGCAGACTTGGGTTTGTAGCGAACCCAGGAAGTCCTCTGTTCTGGAGCGAAGAGAGAAGCGGACGAGCGCCTGACGCTGCGAATTTTCAGATCTCTTTCTCGTAATGGAAAACCGTGGTTCGTCGTCCTGTCTGAATGCAGCCATTGACTGATTGGGAGAGAACGGTGGACGCTGTTAGGGTCTTTCTCAACCGCATGTCCATTTTTTGGTTTGCTTGGGAAAAGGACAGCACGGGGCTGTTATGGGCCCACTCTGTGGGGCCAGAGAAAGGGCTTTTAAACAGCAACTCCCTATACCAGGGGTGGCCAATGGTAGCTCTCCAGACGTTTTTTTGCTTACAACTCCCATCAGCCCCAGCCAGCATGGCCAATGGCTGGGGCTGATGGGAGCTGTAGGCAAAAAAAAATCTGGAGAGCTACCCTTGGCCACCCCTGCCCTATACAGTTTTCCCCATTTGGAAATGCCCCCATGGGAGGGCTGCTTTAAGCAGAGAAAAAGACAAGTATCTGTTTTCCGCTTTCCCTTTTGACCTGTTGGGGCTTAAAACATCCAGTTATTCCCCGTTAGTGAAACTTCCAAGGGTAGAACAATTAGATCTCCACGCTCGTTCTTTCCCAGTGCTGTGGTCTCAATGCATAAATTGCACACCTGGGAATACAGTTACGGGACTCATGTATAGTGTGATCCGGGTCTCTTATCCAAGGTTGGCCTGACAGCTGGCCAGGAGGGGCGTGTGCGTGATACTGAACTCTGTAAGCGTACAAGGTTCGAGTTTACGTCGGGTTCTCTTGGTGGGGGAAGGGGGGGTGAGATTCTTTGCTCAGGGAAGAGTATTTAAATAGAGGCCCTTGCGTTTGTACCCATGTGCTGTTCTGTGGGGTGTTGGTTTGTTTTTTGCTAAGTCAAAAATTAAAAATCTAAACTGCTCTTTAACCTGCTCGGAGGGGCACGGAATCCGTTTTCTCTTAGAAAGCCACCGGGCCTTGACCCTGGATGGCCAGCAGATGGCAGTACAGAATGCCTGCCTTAAAGGTCAAGGTAGTCCCCTGTGCAAGCACCTGTCGTTTTCGACTCTGGGGTGACGTCACGACGTTTTCACGGCAGACTTTTGACGGGGTGGTTTGCCATTGCTTTCCCCAGTCATCTACACTTCCCCCCCCCAAGCAAGCTGGGGACTCCTTTGACCGAACTCGGAAGGATGGAAGGCTGAGTCAACCTGGAGCTGGCTACCTGAACCCAGCTTCCGCCGGGATCGAACTCAGGTCGTGAGCAGAGATTGGACCGCAGGACTGCAGCTTTACCACTCTGCGCCACGGGGCTCTTGACCATTTTATACTGAAACATAATTCACCCTATCCTCTGTTTAGAGTACATTCTGCATTCCTAATAGGGGCATAAGGAAAACAAACATACATTTCCCCCTCAAAGATAAGGATGGCACAGATCCTTGATTGAGAAACGGTTGCTTAGAGATCAGGGGATCAGAGAACAGATTTACAGAGGGGATGGTGTTTAGAGAGGACGATAACATCTTTAAAATGTAGCAAATAAATGCACAAGATAACACCGACTATTGGGCTCACCAGTCAAAGTTATGACAAAGATCTTAAACCTCTGCTAAATTTTTAATGGTGATATAATAAGAAGAACATCTTAGATTTATACTCCACCCTCCATTCTGAATCTCAGAGTGGCTCACAATCTCCTTTATCTCCCTCCCCTACAACAGACACCCTGTGAGGCAGGTGGGGCTGAGAGAGCTCTGCCAGAAGCTGCCCTTTCAAGGACAACTCTGCGAGAGCTACGGCTGACCCAAGGCCATTCCAGCAGCTGCAAGTGGAGGTGGGGGGAATAAAACCCGGTTCTCCGTGCACTTAACAACTGCACCAGAAAGGCACCAAAATACTTTTAACAGTGGTGTTCTTGATTATCCCGGAAGTCATAGCAAGAGACCCTGGGGATGGCATTTAAATGGTCAACACCAGGGCTTTATTTTTGTAGCAGGAACTCCTTTGCATATTAGGCCACACACCCCATGATGTAGCCAGTCCTCCTGGAGCTCGCAGTAGGCCCTCTGAGAAGAGCCCTGTACACTCTTGGAGGATTGGCTGCATAAGAGGGGTGTGGCCTAATATGCAAAGGAGTTCCTGCTACCAAAAAAGTGCCCTGGTCAACACCCTCCACTCCCAAACCCCAAGGGCGGCTTTTAGAAAAAATAGATCCAATCCCAAACCTGCAAGTATTTCAATGTTAATTTTATTAGAAACATATCTGTTTAACAAAACCTTAAATCGATCCGTCATCCGAGTTCGAATCTGTTAAAATGGCACAGGACTGCATATGAATAAAACCCAGGAATTCGGTAGAAATTAACTCCCTGGGACTTGCGATCTGCAGTCAGGTGGTGGTGGGGGTTGCTACTAGGGTGAAAGGAAGGAACCCACTTTCTGGCGAGAGGCGGTGTGGGGGGGGGGTGTTCGTGCTTCTTGTCCTATAGACAAAGACTGTGTGCTTACGAGGCTTGTCTGTGGGCTACTTAAAAGAGACAGGTTCATGGAGAGGTCTCTCAATGGGCTACTAGCCGTGACAACTAAAGGGGAACCTCCACGTTCCAAGGCAGGGCCAGGAGGCAACCTCAGGGGAAGGCCTCGGCCTCTCTGCCCTGTTATCGGCTCTCAAGAGGAACTGGCTGGCCTCTCTGTGAGATGGGATGCTGGACTAAATGGACCACTGATCTGATCCAGCAGGGCTCTTCTCATGTTCTTATCAGGGAAAGGCCTCGGCCTCTCTGCCCTGTTGCTGGCCCTCCAGACGGAACTGGTTGGCCACTGTTAGACAGGAGGCTGGACTAGAGGGACCCTCCCTGGTCGGATCCAGCAGGGCTCTTCTGAGGTTCTTCTCAGGGGAAGGCCTTGGCCTCTCTGCCCTGTTGTTGAAGATATTGGATTTATATCCCGCCCTCCACTCCGAAGAGTCTCAGAGCGGCTCACAATCTCCTTTCCCTTCCTCCCCCACAACAGACACCCTGTGAGGTAGATGAAGATATTGGATTTATATCCCGCCCTCCACTCCGAAGAGTCTCAGAGCGGCTCACAATCTCCTTTACCTTCCTCCCCCACAACAGACACCCTGTGAGGTGGGTGGGGCTGAGAGGGCTCTCACAGCAGCTGCCCTTTCAAGGACAACCTCTGCCAGAGCTATGGCTGACCCAAGGCCATGCTAGCAGGTGCAAGTGGAGGAGTGGGGATTCAAACCCGGTTCTCCCAGATAAGAGTCCGCACACTTAACCACTACACCAAACTGGCCGTCCAGAGGGAACTGGTTGGCCACTGTGTGAGATAGGAGGCTGGACTAGATGGACCCTCACTGGTCTGACCCAGCAGGGCTCTTCTGATGTTCTTCCTTATAAAGTCCATTCAACAGATATGCGGCCTTTGAATCGGCCACGTTTGGGAGTGGAATGCTGGGTGTTTAAAATTCACAGGGATGCATGGTCCTGATTCACAGGGAGCTGGATGCAGGCGGGGGGCAAAGTAACCCCATTGATTCCACCCTCCCCCCCCCAAAAGGGAGGCTGCATCTTTCTGTTGTTTCCCGACTGCATTTATACCCCACTTTTCTCCGCAATGGGGACTCCAAGCTGCTTACATCAGTCTCGTCTCCTCCAGTTTACCTTCACAGCAACTTTGAGAGTCACGTAACTAAGAGCGGGTGACTGGCTTCAGCCCCCCCCCCCCCCGCCAAAATGAGCTTCCACGGCAGTGTGAGGACTTGAATCTGGGTCTCCAGAATCCTCGCCCTACGCTCTACCCACTACGTCCCGCTGCCCCTTCCGCAGCAACTTCCAGTCCCGGGGCGGCTCCTTCCAGAGAAAGGAGTTAGCGCGATCCGGCAATCTCGTAGCGATAGTAGTAGACGTAGAACTGGAGGAGCTTGGCCAAGAAGGATGGGCTCTTCGCTCGGACCTTGCGGAAGCCCATGCCCTCGTACACCCGCTGAGCCGCCAGCTGCACCATGCTGGTGCCCAGCACGACCTCCTTGTAGCCGCGCTCCTGGGCAAAGCGGATGACGGTCCGGGTAAGCGCCTTGGAGAGGCCCCGGCCCCGGTGTGGTTTGGCCACCGACATGCGCTTCAGCTCCAGGGCCACGTCCTGTTGAGACGGGTCCTCCGGCTGGACGGCGGCCACCATGCCCACCACCTCCTCTCGGGACGTCACCACCCAAAAGCAACTGTCTTTGGCCTCCAGGTAGGTTTTCCGGATGTCCCCCATGTCCTCGGCGAGGGCGGCTTCGACGTATTCGGCCCAGATGCCCTTCATGCGCACCCAGCCCACGGCCAGAAGGGCCGCTACGACTCCACCGGCGAAGAGGAGAGACGCTGAGACCGCGTAGGCCACGTAGAAGATGGCCAGCAGCAGCAGGTGGGTCTGAGGGCACCGGAGAACGTGCCAACAGCCGGCCGGAGCGTGCTCCAGGATGCCGTGGGAGAAGATGGCGCGCACCGCCTCATAGTCCCGGTCCTCGTAGGTACGGATGTGGTATTCACCCATGACGAAGTCACATTCCTGTTGTGCTGGGAAACAGATCATAAGAACATAATGTAAGTGAAGCCGTGTTGACAGGCCAATGGCCCATCCGGTCCTACACTCTGTCATACAGTAGTCAAGCTAGGGTCCAAGAGGAGATCCACCAGTGGGAGCAGAACTCCAGAAGCCCTCCTGCTGTTGTACCCCCCCCACCAAGGACCAAGAAGACAGAGCATCACTACCCCAGACAACAGAACATAAGCCATGTTGGACCAGGCCAATGGCCCATCCAGTCCAACACTGTGTCACATAAGGACATAAGAGAAACCCTGTTGGATCAGGCCAATGGCCCATTCAGTCCAACACTCTGTGTCACATAAGAACATAAGAGAAGCCCTGTTGGATCAGGCCAATGGCCCATTCAGTCCAACACTCTGTGTCACATAAGGACATAAGAGAAACCCTGTTGGATCAGGCCAATGGCCCATTCAGTCCAACACTCTGTGTCACAGAAGAACTTAAGAAAAGCCATGTTGGATCAGGCCAATGGCCCATCCAGTCCAACACTCTGTGTCACAGAAGAACATAAGAGAAGCCCTGTTGGATCAGGCCAATGGCCCATCCAGTCCAACACTGTGTCACATAAGGACATAAGAGAAACCCTGTTGGATCAGGCCAATGGCCCATCCAGTCCAACACTGTGTCACATAAGGACATAAGAGAAACCCTGTTGGATCAGGCCAATGGCCCATTCAGTCCAACACTCTGTGTCACAGAAGAAC
This sequence comes from Heteronotia binoei, assembly GCF_032191835.1. Lineage (NCBI taxonomy): Eukaryota > Metazoa > Chordata > Lepidosauria > Squamata > Gekkonidae > Heteronotia > Heteronotia binoei. The sequence goes on from NC_083231.1 coordinate 121,765,746, forward strand.
TTAAGAAAAGCCATGTTGGATCAGGCCAATGGCCCATCCAGTCCAACACTGTGTCACATAAGAACATAAGGGAAACCCTGTTGGATCAGGCCAATGGCCCATCCAGTCCAACACTCTGTGTCACAGAAGAACATAAGAGAAGCCATGTTGGATCAGGCCAATGGCCCATCCAGTCCAACACTGTGTCACATAAGGACATAAGAGAAACCCTGTTGGATCAGGCCAATGGCCCATCCAGTCCAACACTCTGTGTCACATAAGGACATAAGAGAAACCCTGTTGGATCAGGCCAATGGCCCATCCAGTCCAACACTGTGTCACATAAGGACATAAGAGAAGCCCTGTTGGATCAGGCCAGTGGCCCATCCAGTCCAACACTCTGTGTCACATAAGAACATAAGAGAAGCCCTGTTGGATCAGGCCAGTGGCCCATCCAGTCCAACACTCTGTGTCACATAAGAACATAAGAGAAGCCCTGTTGGATCAGGCCAATGGCTCATCCAGTCCAACACTCTGTGTCACATAAGAACATAAGAGAAGCCCTGTTGGATCAGACCCTGGCCCATCCAGTCCAACACTCTCCAAGAACTTCTGAGGCATTTGTGATAAGACTTTCTTTCCTTTCCTCTCTGTTTGTTTCCCTGTCTGCTCCTTTCTCTCAGTCCTGCACAACCGATTCCCCTCTTTGCAACCCTGGTTAATTTTTAACTGGGATCTCTCTCACACACACATACACACACAAACTGGAATTCAGAATCACTCAGCTTAGCTTGCCTTAGCTCAGGGGTGGGGAACCTTTTTTCTGCCAAGGGCCATATGGATATTTATAACATCATTCACGGGCCATAAAAAATTATCAACTTAAAAAACTGCTCCGCCGAGGGAGAACGATTCAGGTCGGCAACATAAATGCAAATGATTGTTTTTCTATTTGAAGTCATGTGGGGAGAGCCTTATCTGGCACACACACACACACACACACACAAACACACAACTGGCCCGCCGCCCTAGGCAAATGCATAAGTCCAGGGCTTTTTTGTAGATAAAGCCCAGAAGGAACTCGGTAGCGTATTAGACCACACTCCCTGATATTAGCATATTAGGCCACACCTTCTGGGATGATCAAGTGCAAACTGAACTGTGGCAGTAACTTTTCCAGGCCCTGCAGCAATTCTGGCCGGCCAGCCGCGCCCCAGGGAGGCTGCCGCACAGTACATCTGGGCCCTGTGACCCCTGCCTGGCCCTGGAGAGGCTGCTGCACAGCGCGGCTGGGCCCTATACTCCTTGCTGGCCAGCCAGGCCCCAGGGAGGCTGCCACATGGCTCAGTTCAGCCCAGCAATCCCCGAGGGCCACACCAAGTGACCTCGAGGGCCGCATACGGTCCTCAGGATGGAGGTTCCCCACCTCTGCCTTAGCTGATCACTCAAGGAGCTGGGAGGCACTTAGAGGGCCCAATCCTGTTTTGCCATCTGATGTGACTGGAGGGAACCTGTGGGCATTTGGGAATTTTTGGAACCGCCCCCAAATGGCTGCCATAGGAGGCAGAGGGCAGCCAATAACAAGGCCTGCCTCACAAAGGCTCCACCCATTTTCTGGAAAGCTTTTTGGGCGCTAGGGGAAGTACATGGCACCCTGTTGGAGAACCCTGATGTAACTGAGTTCACTTTAGGGGCGGGGGGGGGGGCAAATACTTGTGGCCCCATCCCAACATATCTCTGCAGCTTTAAGAGAGCCAATTTGGATTTATACCCCACCCTTTGCTACCAAAAGGAGTCTCAGAGCAGCTTACAATCTCCTTTCCCTTCCCCTCCCCACAGCAGCCCCCCTGTGAGCAAAGTTCTCTCTAAGCTGCAGAGTCTCGTGAGCGAAAATTCTAAATTACTGTGCTCTGGGGCTATTTTCCCTGAGTTAAGACAAAAATGTGTGAGCCGGAGACTCAAAATCTGCGAGCCAGCTCAGGCTAACTCAGCTTACAGGGAACACGGCCTGTGAGGTAGGTGGGGCTGAGAGAGCTCTGACAGAAACTGCTCTCAAGCCGAACAGCCTTGAGAGAACTTGTGGCTGATCCAAAGGCCATTCCAGCAGCTGCAAGCGGAGGAGTGGGGAATCCAACCCGGTTCTCCCAGATAAGAGAGCTCTGGCTGACCCAAGGCCATTCCAGCAGCTGCAAGTGGAGGAGTGGAGAATCAAACCCGGTTCTCCCAGATAAGAGTCCGCTCTCTTAACCGCTACACCAAACTGGCTCTCTCTGTTGGTGCGGGTCTTGTGACTTTCCCCAAGAGGCAGGGGAAAGCCGAAGGGAAACGTCTGAGCAGCCGCATTTGGCTTTGCAGCAAGAATAAGAAAAATACAAAGCTAGAGAGTGTTTCAGCTGCTAGGAACTGAGCCAGAAGCCGGATTGTGTCAATCTGAAGGCGGCTTGCATCACAACTTTGGAGATTCAGTTTTCACAACCCGAGGGGTAGCCCTGCAGCAGAAATGGGGAAGAGTCCAGCAGCAGATCCCCAGGCCCAGGAGGGGGGGGGTGTGTGTCTTCTTTCTCCCCAGCCCCTGCTGCCCCTCCGCCCAGCTCTCTCTTACCTGCTGCAGCCAGCCTCCCTCTAAGCAACGCTCCTCCCTCCTCCTTTTGCTTTGGCGCTCTGTGCAGAAAGCTTGCCTGGAGAGCTGCCGGCCAGAGCGCCTCTCCTCCTCCTTTTCCTTCCTTCCCTCCTCCACCCGCAGCAACTTGACTCTCGCCCGGGGCTTCTTCCGCGGCGTATTGCTGCGAGAGCGGGGCCCGACAGGGGGCCAAAGCAAGCAAGGCCTCTTCTATAAGAAGTGGGCGGGGCTTGGGCGCTTGCCAGGTGCCACCTCCTGGGAGGGAGGCGGGGGGGGGGAGCAGGTGGCGCTGTGCCCATTAAGCTTGCTTGAACGCCGCCTATTTATTCATTACTGTACTGCAACAGCACCAAAATAAATGTTATTTTTAAAAGGGCAAGGTAGTCCCCCTCTGCAAGCACCAGTCGTTTTCGACTCTGGGGTGACGTTACTTTCACAACGTTTTCACGGCAGACTTTTTATGGGGTGGTTTGCCACTGCCTTCCCCAATCCTCTACACTTTCCCCCCAGCAAGCTGGAAACTCCTTTGACCGACCTCGGAAGGATGGAAGGATGAGTTGAGCTGGAGCCGGCTACCTAAAACCCAGCTTCTGCTGGGATCGAACTCAGGTCGCGAGCAGAGGGCTCCGACTGCAGTACTGCAGCGTTACCGCTTTTAACCTAGTGCTTTTAGATTGTTAGAAGAGCCCTGTGGCGCAGAGTGTTAAAGCTGCAGTACTGTAGTCCTAAGCTCTGCTCACGACCTGAGTTCGATCCCCGGCAGAAGCTGGGTTTTCAGGTAGCCGGCTCGAGGTTGACTCAGCCTTCCATCCTAACGAGGTCGGTGAAAGGAGTCCCCAGCTTGCTGGGGGGGAAAGTGGAGATGACTGGGGAAGGCAATGGAAAACCACCCCGTAAAAAGTCTGCCATGAAAACATTGTGAAAGCAACGTCACCCCAGAGTTGGAAACGACTGGTGCTTGCACAAGGGACCTTTCCTTTCCTTTAGAATGTTGCTGTTTTTGTCATGCATTCCAGGTGACATGAATACAGAGGTACCGCGTTATTATTGGCGACGGCGAGATTAGCTGCACATTGGAAAAACAAGACACTTAGGGTTGCCAAGTCCAATTCAAGAAATAGCTGGAGACTTTGGGGGTGGAGCCAGAAGCAAGGGTGTGACAAGCACCCTTGAGTTTCCAAGGGAGTGCTGGTCATCACATTTAAAGAGACCGCACACCTTTTAAATGCCTTCCTTCCATAAGAAATAATGAAGGATAGGGGCACCTTCTTTGGGGGCTCCTAGAATTGGACCTCCTGGTTCAATTCTTTTGAAACTTGGGGGTGTTTCGAGGAGAGGCACTGGATGCTATGCTGCAAATTTGTTGTCTCTACCTCAAAAAACAAGCCCCCCCCAGAGCCGCAGATGCCCACAGATCAATTCTCCATTATTTCCTATGGGAATAATTTCCATAGGGAACAATAGAGTTCCTAGCAGACATTTCCCACCCACCCCTTTCTGACAACCCTGAAGCAGGTGGGGGGGCTCCAAACCGGGGGATCCCCTGCCCCCACCTGGGGATTGGCAACCCTAAATGTTATTTTAACCTAACGCTTTTAGATGGTTGTCATTTGTATCATGAATTCCCAGTGACTTTTTGTTGGAACTCAGTCCTAAAATGGCTGACTGACTCCATCTTAGTAATAGTAATGTTGTTTCTGCAATGTCATGCTGAGTCATGCTGCATCATGATCCAGCTGTTACCTGTTACTGAGGTAAGGTGGGATGACCTCACCTGTAATTAGGCTTTGTGCTGACTCACAGAGCTGATGCAACCCTGATGATTGGTATGTGTACTTAGGGAAGCTCAGTGAGCTTGCTCAGTCTGCCTGTAAGGATTGTGGGTTCTGTGAGGCCCGCTATCTGGGTGGCAGCGATCACTGCTGGTGTTGGATCCTATGCTACTGTGCTTGGATCGTGCTGTGTATACTTACTGCTGTATACTGTTATCTACTGAAGTGTGTACTGATTACTGTGTATGACCTTGGCCTGGCAACGACTCTGAATATTGGATACTATTCCTGGTAAATATATCTACCATTGAATACAGCTGTTTCTCTTGTCTATTAATTCCTGTGTTTTGCCTGTCCCTCTCCTTCAGCTCTTCTGCTGCGTGCAAAATACTCTAACATTGGTTCTGGGCCCAGAGCTCCCAGTGCTCCCAGTGTTTCTAGAGGTGCTGCTGTTCTGAAGACAGAGGAGGCAACACAGTGTTTTGGAAGAGACGGAGGCAGACTGCCAAGTTGCCCAGGTGTCCAGTGATAAGTAGCAGAGATGGAAGCTGCAAATGTTGTTTCCTTCTCTGGGCTCAGCATTACTAAGCTGAATGGGACTAACTATGCTACGTGGTCCCAGAAGGTCAGTCTGTTATTAAAGCACCAAGAGCTGTGGGAGGTGGTGCTGCTCCTTTACGGGGGTTGTTGGCAGCTGCTGAAGACAGAAAAGCTGCAGACCTTTTGCGTAAAAAGGATGTTAAGGCTTTGTCTTTAATAGGTCTTTCTCTAGACGACTCCCAGCTGGTGCATATAGCAGGACTGGAGACGGCTCATGACTGCTGGAATGCTTTGAAGGAAATTTACGTCCGAGGAACTGTCGGTTCTCAGATTCGTTTGGTGAGGAAGCTTCTGCATACCAGGCTGGCAGCTAATGCTGATATGTTATCTCATATAGAGTCTATGCGTAGGATGTTTCTAGAGCTAAGAGAGCATAACCAAATGTTTTCTGAATCACAGGAGGTGTGCATACTTTTAAGTTCCTTAGATGCATCATATGACGCTGTGATAACGAGCCTGGAGGGTTTGCCTGAGACAGGGTTAACCATGAACGTCGTAACTGGACGGCTTCTTGATGAATATGGCAAGAGACAGTCCAATTCCTCTCTACGTGCGGAGAGAAAGCCTGTCTGTAAGCCAGAGAGGGGCAGTGGATTTACTGTTAAGGAGGATCCTGACTGTCAAACAGGTAATGTAATGGCTGTAAGGAAGAAATGCTTCCGGTGTGGCTCATCCAGACATTTGTTTAGGAATTGTCAAGGCCAGAAAGGGAAAGAGAGACGGTCTGAAACGAGGTCTGCTGATAAGAGTGGTAATGTGCATCTCGTTACTACTGGTAAGTCAACTAACCACACTCAATCTTTCCTAATTGACAGCGGAGCGTCGGAGAACCTCTGTAGAGAGAGGAGTTTGTTTACTACTTACACACCTGTTGACAACCAGTCTGTTGTTTTGGCAGATGCAGTTAAGGCAACTGTTTTTGGCAGAGGGAAAGTGTTCCTGCCAAGCCTAAGGAAGGAGCTTCAAATGGGTTTTGTTCCTTCACTTAAGATGAATCTGCTGTCTGTGTCTGCTCTGTGCAGGGAAGGTTTCAAACTGCAATTTGACACCTCGTGCTGTGAGCTGAGGACCAAGGACGGTTTGTGTGTAAAGGCAATGCTGAAGGAAGATTTATACTTCTTGCATACCAAGGTACAAACGTGTAATAACGTCTGTGTAAATAAACCAGTGCATGATAATTGCTGTCATCTTTTACACAGGAAATTAGGCCATGCTGGTTTTCCTGCTCTAAAGAAGACTGTGGAACAGGCAGAATGCCTTAGTCTTAAACCTTGCAAGGAATTTCTTGACTGTGAAATCTGCAAGCTGGTAAAGTCTACAAAAGCTCCTGTGCGTACTCCAAGTAAATTTACTAGTAAGAAACCTCTTGACCTAGTGTTCTTAGACCTGATAGGGCCCTTTAAGGAGTCAGTGGGCGGGGCCAAATATGTCTTAAGTATAGAAGATCACTATTCAAGGTATGGTTTTGTTTACCTGTTGAAAGCTAAAACTGAAACCTTTCAAAATGTGCAGAATTGGCTAAGGTTTGTTAAGAGAAAAACTGGAAATGTGCCTGCATGCATTATTTCTGATAGAGGCTCGGAATTTGTTAATAAACGTTTTCAAAGTTTGTTTGCAGAGCTTGGGATTGAGCACAGATTGACTGCTCCGTACAGACCTACCCATAATGCTTTTGTGAGAGAAGAGGCCGTACATTGCAAGACATGTGCCAGTGTATGTTACGTGATGCAGATATGCCCTGGAGCTTTTGGGCAGAGGCTATGTGCTGTGCCAACTACAACCTGAACAGAGTTTGGTGTTCATCTACTGGCAAAATACCAGCAAGCCTATGGCATGACAAGGTAACTAACTTGGCAAATTTGCATGTATTTGGAGTTACAGCTTTTGTTCATATTCCTCAACAGCTCAGACATAAAGGCCAACTGAAGGCTAGACGTATGAGGTTTCTCGGGTATGAGAGGAACGGGAGCTGTTATCGTTTTGGCACGCTCGACAGTCGCGAGGTGGTGATTAGTGCTTCAGCCACGTTTCTGGAGAGATCAGAGGGCTGGGATCGTTGCACCCAATCGCCAGCGTTCTGTCTTGAGGATGACCAGGGAATCCGGTTACAAGTCAGCTCAATGCCTAGCAACCCAGAGGAGGGAGAGGCGGCTGAGTTAACCCCCAAAAGAAGAGATGCCTGACGAGGAGGAGATGGAGGAGAAGCCTACTCGTGAGGAATTATCCGGGAGGAATGTGCCAACTGATGAGCCTGCATTGAGGAGATCTACACGTGAAAGAAGAGCTCCTGAGAGATTTAGTCCTGTAATGTCTGCTATACATGAGCCTGAGAAATATACTGACATTTTCTCTTTGTCCAAGAAGAGCAGTGTAACTGGAAGGCTGCTATGGACGATGAACTTTCTTCCCTGAAACGTTTAAATGTTTATGTTGAGACTGATACTGTTCCTGCTGGTGTAAAACCCATAGGCAGTAGATGGGTATACAAGGTGAAAACAGACCAGTCTGGGGGAAAAAAGTATAAGGCGAGGCTTGTAGCACAAGGTTGCAGACAGACTAATGAGACTTACGACGAAGTGTTTGCTCCAACGTTAAAGAGCAGTTCACTTCTGACTGCGTTAACTGTGGCAGCCAGAGAAAAACTCCATTTTACCCATTTGGATGTCTGTGTGGCATACCTAAATGCTAATTTGGAGCACCAAATTTATTTAAAGAGACCAGAGGGTATTCCTGGTACTGGAAAGGGATACTGGTTACTAAATAAGAGCTTGTATGGTCTAAAGCAAAGTGGTCATCAATGGTCAAAATGCCTAGTGGGTACACTTAAACAGCTAGGGTTTACCCAGAGCATTGCTGATCCATGTGTGTTTACCAAGGGAAGT